>NC_055684.1:9096553-9384053 GCF_017639745.1 Melanotaenia boesemani
AATAAGCAAAAAAGAAATCAGTTCATGATGATTACCTCCTATGATCATTTTCAGGGGAACAGTCTCTTGAGTAATATGATGTAAGACGTGACCGTCTAGAGCTAGAACCTTAACAGTCTTGGAGGTAGATTGGGTTGGGAGGTTAAGTCTTTGAGCTAACCCAATGTCTAGAAACTCCGTGTCAGCCCCTGAGTCAATGAACACAGACACAGCCCTAGTCGTGTTATTTAATGAAATTTGTGCTGAGACGGAAAATATACCCGAGGCTCCTGAAGACTTCCGTTGACTCAGTAGGCTCCTCGTCTCTCCTACTGAGTCTGCCCTTTTACTGGACACCGATGAGCTTTATGTCCGACCCCTCCACAATAAAGGCACAGCCCTTCCTTGAACCGCCGTTCCTTTTCTGCGGCGGATATCCGGGTCCAGCCGAGCTGCATAGGTTCCCCGGTCTCGTTGAAGGAGAAAGAAGCGGAAGCGGAATCTAGGCGTTTCCTGCGCTGGCTTGACCCATGTCTCGGGTCGGCGATCCTGGAGAAAAAACCTTCTCTCCCCTTGCCGTTCCTGCAGCCGGAGATCAATTCGCGTGGCGAGGATTTCCAACCCGGCTAGATCTGCTAGAGCGTCCCGGGTAGCCTTGATCTCCTCCGCCAGCCCTTGGTAGAAGGCGTCGCAAAGAGCAGCGTCATTCCAGGAACTCCCTGCAGACAGCGTATGAAAGTCAATAATATATTCGGTGACACGTTTGTTGCCTTGTCTCATGGCGAGTAATCCGCGTGCTGCTTCTCTTTCTGGCAGGAAACAGGATCAAAGACACGGATAAGGGCTGCAGAAAAGTCTCTGAATGAGTAGCAGATCGCAGAGTCATTCTGCCACTCAGTTGTGCCCCAAACCTTTGCTTTTCTGGAAAGCAGGGAGCTCATGTAGGCGACCTTCGCCCAATCGGAGGGGAATGATGACGTCTGTAGCTTGAATTAGATCTCGCACTGGGTAACAAAAGGACGGCACTGAGAGCGTTGACCTGCAAAGACCTCCGGAGGAGCGAGGCGTGGTTCCAGGAATGGTCGAGCCGGCTGTACAGGAGAACTTGTGGAGGCATGGGAGGTTGCAGCGTCGGGAGCACCTGCGGATGTGTGCGCATGTTCGCCTCTAGTTTGGTAATAGATGTTTCCACACAAGAACGCCATTCGTGTGTCGGCGACGGGTCCATGTTGGCCAGATGATACTGTGACGGTTGTCTTAAGGAAGACCCGGTAATTCAGCCCACACACAAGGAACAGTTTGAACCGTTTATTGTGCCTTAAGGGTCTTGCCTAAGGACCCAACTGGAAGATGTTATTATTCGTTCTCTGGGGGGAATCGAATTCTGGTCTCCCGCATGGGAGAAAGATGTTCTGCGAACTGAGCTATCCAGCCACGGGACACCATATGGGATAAGCTTTGTGCCACTGGGGAGCGAATCTGAATTCTTTATATTTGAATTTGAATCATTCAATTTGAATCTGAATATGCCTGTTTGAATAATTGCTTTAAAAACTGAATCCAAATTACCATATTTGATATTGAATCTTTGTTTTTTGAATGTGTATATTGGTAAAGTTGAAACTTTTGTATTTGAAAAAATTCATTCCCTAATTCATTTTCATAGTTCAATTTCAGTTCTCTCCATTTAAATTCAGATCTGAAATTCAAATTCAGATCTTCGTCTTGATGTATCTCTTTACTGCTGTGGTCTTCTACCTCCTCCTCCTCCTCCTCCTCCCCTCCCTCATTACCTTGGTCTTATATTTTCTCCGGTGGTTAAAGAGGGATTTGACAGGAGGGGGAGCCCTAAAATTTGGTGTTGCAGCACAGTAAGGAAAATGACATAAATGATTCCAGAAAACTACTGTACTTGCTTTATTCCCAACAGAAAAATACAGGCTGGATTAACAGGCAAAACACACACACAGAGCAGTCTAGCATGGCTTACTAATAGGAGACAATTTAAACATTAAATAATCTGTCTGAAGTAACTGCTAACATTTTTAATCAAATAACACAATTTTTCTACTTAAACACTATTTTGACTCCATGGACGTTTTACTGGCTGATTAATCTTTTTCAAACCAGTCCTTACCCTTGAAAGTAAATACTGATTCTTTGTTTGTGCCCTCTCTTTTCTTCATTGTCCTCCATCTTTAACAGTGAAATTAACAGATATTACCATTTACTATTATTAACATAGGTTTTCCAATGGCTAAACAAATATTCATGACCATAACAATTTTGCCAGGAACATCCATAGCGAGCCAGCCTCTACCTTTAAGTGGGGATCTCCGTTAACCAGGGCCGGGGCGGAACCAGTTTTCAGCTCTGGAGTTTTATATAAGACCAGCCAACCTCTTTGTGATGTGGAGTAAACTGGATAAATTAAACATCTGTTCACTGCTTACAATCCTGTAGCTTCTTTTTTTTTCTTCTTCTTCTTCTTTTTTTGTGAAAACATTAAATCGTTAAAAGCCTAATTTCCTGTATTTCCTGTATCTGTTCTCCATATACTCTGTCCTCTTCCACTTCCTGTCTACTCACCTGTCTCTTCATCCACAGGGCATCAAAGATATTTATATATATGTTACACCTTCCTTAGTTTCCCTTTGTGTCTGAGATCATTTTAGATTTGACCCACTGAAATGTTTTTAATCAAGTTCACAAATATAAAGTCATTTATTCAAAAATACACACATTTTCTATAGTGAGACTGTGATGTAAAATTTACTCTATAGATGCTTCTGGAATAACTAAACACATCTCTCTGTGGTCAATAACATCTCTCTGTGGTCAGTAGCTACAATGGCTGGACTGTGACCAGTCAGTTTAGTTAGTTTTAAACACCACAGACACATACACCTCAGCATCTTTAAACATCAGCACAAAAACTTAAGCCAGCAGAAAACAGATGTAAATTACATCCCAAAAACCATGAAAGTGTTCCACATTTTCTCCCTCTGATAGTACTTGATAGTATCTGATAGTACCTAATAGAATCTGGATAGTACCTAGAAAGTATCTGATAGTATCTGTTTGTAGCCAAGTGACTCAGAGTACCATATGTCTCCACCCTAGCAGCACCTGTCCTGTTTGCTGTTTGTATAACTGAAATATCTCCACTCATCACTGCAGTGAATGAGCTGTGATGTGACACAGCACCTCATTTCGTATTTGCCTATGTCAAGTAGAAGAAGTAGTTCCTACCTATCCTGAAAGTTTACTTACATAAATGTTGGTATGGGAGAAACAGATTCTTCATTATTGATCCGCACATCACAACCACTTAGTCTTCTCAGATAACTAATTGGATCAAAGCGTAGGCTCGTTCTTACTTATCCACTTATTCATCCATTTATTTATTTTCTATTCTACAGTCATTTAGCAGACGCTATTTTTTGACCGACACACTGGCCCAAGAGTTATGTGGCCCTCCCGATTAGCCACTCCAGCAGTGGGCTTAATAGCCATTTCAAACTCCTGCGGATTAGTCCATGAATCGCCACACATGCACTTTGTGTCAGGACTGTGGCGTGGATGAGAGGTGTGAACCCAAATGCAGGCTTTCGATGCAGGAGGCAGAGGGATGCAGGATATGATTTTAATGAACCAAACTAACCTGGAGGACAAGGACTGAACTTGGCATGAATACTAAGCACATCAAGACTAAAAAACGAACAGCACTATCAATCTAACAACGGAGTGGCAGGGAATAAATGAAACCAAGGAGTATATGCACACACGAGAGAACTAAATGTAAACAGGTAAAGCGAATGAGCCAAATCAAACCAGGTGCACTAATGACAAGAAGCAGAAAGCAACATCAAACTAAACATGACAAGACCATAAAAAACAAAACCAAAAACACATATCTTGACACTTAGCCCTCATTCTAATGATAAGATATAGTGCGACTGACTCGGTAGATGCTGCATGTTAATGAAGGCGGGGCCAGCACAGGGTGATGCTGTGCTCTGATTTGTTGAGCATCTCGGTGCTTATGAGAGAGCCTTGCCGGTTGTGCATGCGGAAATTATCTGCGTGATGAAACTGGCCCTATCGCCAGTTTGAACTAAATAATTTATTTATTGGACTAAGGTGGTGGAGCTCAACCTCAAGGCAGCTCTGGCCCACTTTAACCCCTGATTGTCTCACAGTTACGTATGTGTTCTCCCTCTCCTTCATCAATCTGCCTCAGTTCTTTAGTTTCAGTCTCTTCTCTGGCCTTACTCATTAGTCCGAAAACATAGAAATGTTGCCTTACCTTTTCGTTTCTGTAAGATTTAAAGTAACTTTACTATGCTTTGCTTGACAAACTTTAAATCATATCAGTTTTTCTACCACACACAGACCTAACTTCAGACCTACTGTAGCATTACATGTACAAATAGCGAAATAACGTTTTTAATTGTGATGCAGTAAATTACCTTTTCCCTTCCGTGCTGCTGCCTTCTGTCTTTGCAGCTTCCTCGTTGCTTCACGCCACACAAAACAAAACTCTTTCACGTCGCTGTCTTGTTACCTCGTGCTGCATTTAATGCAGTTGAAGATTAAGTGTTCGCTAGTTTGCTATAACTATTTCTTGATTTCCAAGATGCCAGCCGGGGTGGCAGCAGGGGTGGCGAGGCTTTGTTTTAGGGTAGATCTGCCCCGTGACAGAGAGAGAGAGAGAGATAAAAAGAGAAATTATATTGTTCATGAGTCTCAAATTTAATTTTCGATGTTTAGAAGTCGCAGCCGTCTCAGATGATGTCTCTGCTCCAGCTGCAACCCATGCACACAGCTTTGCACCTT
Source organism: Melanotaenia boesemani (assembly GCF_017639745.1). Taxonomy (NCBI): domain Eukaryota; kingdom Metazoa; phylum Chordata; class Actinopteri; order Atheriniformes; family Melanotaeniidae; genus Melanotaenia; species Melanotaenia boesemani. The sequence continues at coordinate 9,101,372 of NC_055684.1, forward strand.
TGGATTGTGCTGCAGTCCACGTTGCTTCACCTGCTTCACTGGCTGTTTACCTTCACAAACTCCACCAGGTGTTCTTCTGCTAATTGCTGTACCCTTTGAGTTGTTTCAGTGCATTTCTTGAAGATTATGTAGACATTTATTACTACAAGGTCCTGAATGTTGTAAAATACAGCACAGGGTGACCTCTGCATAACACCTTTAACACTTATACTCATGAAAAAGGAGCCCTGGCTTAAGGAGAAAGACCCTATTTATGTTGCGCAGCTTGATTTGGGGCTGAGGTGCAAATGGAGCTGGACCTGGTTAAAGACTGAGGTCAAGACTGAGGTGAAGGGAGTTTAACACAGCTTCTGACTATTGCAGTATTTTAAAAAAGATCAACAAAGTGGTGTTTTGTAAATGCAATATAAAAATGTGCTTTCTATCTAAAGAAAATGTCTTTTTTTCTTTTATCTTCCTCTCAGTAAACCAGAATGCTGGCAGGTCTAAGGGTAGCACCCCTAGATCCACCATAAAGGGGTTTAGTCCAAACCTGGAGAACTATGTGCCTGAAGACTACTTAAAGAAATGAGAGCAAGCTTGTCTAAGAGCGTGTATGTAAATCTTATCATTCCTGCTGCTTTTCAATCATTATTTCACAAATTTTATGAAAAACATAGAACTGAAGTCATTGTGGCGTTAAAAACCTCAAATTGAATTTGGTGAAGAGGGTTTATGGGGTGTTGGGATGTTCAGGTTGAAGACAACCAGCTGAGTTGTTACAAGCAATAAACATCCAAATGTCTAAGTCCTTCTTTAATGGATGTATTAAAGCTGCATTAATTAACAGACTACAGCTGAAGTGCTGCATCTCTGTGGCAGCTACATCTGACAGCTCTGATCTGATTAACTCTGTTTTATCCTCTTTTCTTCCAAAAAGAGATCAACCATGAGAACTGATCAGTGAAAAACATGTTTGTCTTTGCCGCTGAAGGACTTCAGCCTTCCTTGTTTTGTAGGATTTGTTTCATCGTCTGGAACTCTGTTTCTCCCAGGAAAACTTCCTCATTACTCTGCCTGGCTCTTTGAGGCGGATGGGGAGGGGGGGTATTGTGTAAGGTTCGTTGCAAGAGGCTGGCTCTCAATACAAGCCCTTTTTTTTCAAAATATTTGTCGGGTTTTTCTGTGGCTGAATGTAGAGCTGCTGTGCACAGCGTGTTCACAGAGGTGAGTAGAGTAGTCAAAGATTATACTCAAGTAAAAGTACTACTACTTTAGAAAAATATGAGTCAAGTACAAGTAAAAGGTCATCGTCCAAGTAATTACTAAAGTAAAAGTGAAAAGAGTATTGAGTACTTCCTGAGTAACATCAGATTTATTGTTCTTTTAAATGAAATATTGATGAATGAAATGTTAATAAATAAATGAAAACATAAAACATAAATAAACATGACATAAACGTAAGTAAAGACATCCGCCACATTAAATAAAATACCCTTTTTTTTTCAGAACATTGCTCTCTGTCTGTCCTTCATAATAAAACCTTTAAGACCAGAGTAAAGGACAGACGAGCACAGTGTTTGACCTGCTTCTGTCTGCGGTACTCCTGTTTGACATATAGGCCGGCAGCAAAGTGTTTTCTCAAATTCAAAGTTGACTTTTTGTAGGCTAAAATGTTGACTTGTTTGGGCAGATGCAGAGGACAGTGCAGGAGTCTGTAAGGTAAAGTTAGTATGAATGTGCGTCTAGGGTTGTTCCTCAGCGTCTGGCTCGTCCTCTGAACCACACACTGTTGTTTCAGCCATTTTTGACATCCACTCCTGTCTTTGTGTTCCAGCGTGCTCAGTCTGCTCCTGTGTGAAACCAGCGATAAAACCAATATAACCCGTGGTGTACCTCAAGGATCAGTCATTGGACCAACGCTGTTTATATTGTATCTAAAGGACATGGTAAATGTTTCCAATGTGCTAAAGTGTATTCTGTTTGCAGAGGATACTTTCTCATTCTATTCTGGCAAAGAATTATTACAAGTGATGGAGGAGGTTAAAAAGGAAGTGAAAAAAGTGAAAGAATGGTTTGATAGTAATGAACTACAATGAATCTGGCTAAAACAAACTTTATGGTTTTCACAAAGAGGGAGGAAAGTTTCAAGGTGTCAATCAAATTAGAAGGTTTTGAAATTTATTTTGTAAAGGAAACACAGTTCTTAGGTGTAATGGTTGACAAAAAGTTGAATTGGAAATCTCATATTGATCAAGAAAAGTTAAAATGATCTAAAACAATTGCAGAGCTTCACAAAGTTAAGGATTCATTAAATAACAGCATTTTGTCTTGTGTATAACTCACTGTTTGTTCCACATATGACATATTGTATTGAAGTGTAGGGAAGTATGTGTACAACATTTATACAACCACTTTTCATTTTACAGAAAAGAGCCATTAGGATCATTACTGGGAGTAAATACAGAGATTTGTCAAATCTGTTATTTGTACATAAAAAACTAATATTTGATTGCAATATTTCACTTGTAATGTTTAAAGCTAATCAAAACCTGTTGCTAAGGAATATTCAGTAAAGATTTCGGAAAACAAAGTTATTATTAACTGACAGGTATAAAGAGCTACATGAAACCACATTTTAGAACCACATTAAAGGAGTGTTACATCTCAGTGAAGGGTGTCAGTCTGTGGAACAATTTGGACAAAAAAAGGAAGAGTTAAAATAAAAAAAAAAAATGTCTTTAAATTTGAAAAATGAAAAAAAAAAGTTTTGTTAAATATAACAAAAAATGTGAAAGTTGATTATAAGATGAATACCTAATATGCTATTTGTGTTGAGTGTACTATGTGACGTCACTAAGGAAAAAAATAAACGTTCTATGATTGAGAGCTGTTCCGGCTGGATTAAGTATTTTGTTAAAAATCTTGTGTATACATTGTACTGATGGCTAAGTGGAAAAGGAACAAATAACATAAGACTTTACTTGCTGCTCCTTTTACATTCAAAATTTAATTAAAAACATTTTAAATTTTGTTTTGATTTATTGAATAAAATAAATAAATAAAAGTTAGTCTGACACATGATTTTTTAATTTTGTCAGCAAAAAATTTAGACGCCAGTTTACCATAATTATAATATGTTAACATCAATATTAGCTGCAACAGTAAAAAGAAAATGTGGTCAGCAGCAGCATCACCTGATGGGATTAAGCTAACATTAGAAAATGAAAAAGTCAACTCAGCTTAGACAGATAACAGATTTTCCAACTTTAAAAGGGGTCCCCAAACTTTTCCATGCAGCAGCCCACCTGTGGAGATATGTTTGGTCCAGCAGGACCCACCAAATATTTCATGCAGTAAAATAAGTAAAATCACATCAATTACAACCAGATAAACACACTGACAAACTCATGAAGTCAAATAGTCCTAATCAGCCTTTAACCTGGACTAATGAAATGTTCCTCATCGGCCCAGTTTACAGTTGTTTTTGAGTTTGACAAAGACAGATGTGGACAGATGCCTATGTGAACGGACTAGTTTAGATGAACAGCCTCAGTATTGAAATACCTGCCTGTTACTTTAACACAGCACTTTAAATTAACTAATACTTTATCAATGATACTAAGAAGTCCCATATAGTATTCGCTTAAAGATAAAATATAGATAAATATATAGATAAAAGTACAGCAACAAACCACAGCAACAATAACAATAGAATAAAGTTTTTACAACAAGTAGTAATAGGGTCATTATTACAGCAAGTCGTACTAAGGTCATTACTACAGCTACATAAAAAGGGCCATGGAGTATCTTCATATCTTCATCATATTATGCCCAGATAAAGGGACGGTGAACCCAACTGTGGATTCAGATCTCAAAAATCTAACAGATTAGTTTAATGAGTGTAAATGTAATTTATCCATATTTGAAAGCACTGCCAGTAGGTGGGTCTAACACGAGTTATTACATGACAGCTTAGGTCAAAAGCTCGCTATAACAGTTGGCTCCATGTCTTTAGCCCCTTTTGATGTTAAATTATAACCTTCAAACATGAGGTTAAGTTTTAAAGATTTTTTTTCAAAGGAGTCATGTAGAGTGTTCATACTGACATATGTTTTTCTCCAGATGAAGACCTTTCCATTGATGTATTTAATTTAGTAAAAGCCAAAGTTTCTACTTTTCTCATTTCATTGACAGAGACATTCAAAGTTTTAGTTGTAGAGCCATTGCAACCCCCAGTATATAATTTTTTTTTTTTTGTATTTCTTTTATTTTTTGGGGGGAGGTATGATCCAAAATGAGTGATCTTTAGAGTCAAATTATTATTCACAATCTAGGACATCCATATAAGAATTGAAAGAAGACCTCAAATAATAGATGTAGGGTCAGCAAACTATGGGTCAGTCATTGAATTTTATTGGCGACTGGTCATGAATAAGTCTTTACTAAATCTACAGTTATGATTGTAGCCTGGAATGGTATACATCAGTCACATTTCAGGGATCTTAACTTACCAACGAAGTATAACAGGGATCAGCTCTGGTCCTCGAGGGCTGGTGTCCTGCAGGTATTGGATGTTTCCCTGCAGCAACACAACAGATTCAAATGTCATTAACAGACCTCTGCAGAACTGAGAAGATGCTTGGGGATCATTTTATTTGAATCAGGTGTTTCCCTTGGGAAACATTCAACACATGCAGGACAGTGACCAGAGTTGGTACCAACTGGTTAATGTGTATAACCTCATATTGATCATGTTTTAACTGTAATAGCACAAGATTTGACCTGCACACGCACACACTTATAGAATATTCCTGTAAGTGTGTATCCAGATTCCAAGTCGCCATCATGACATAAAAACCAGGCTCATTGAAGTGCTTCATCGGATGTCACTGTTACCGCATTAGCCGTGTGTTTTGTTTTAAGTCTAATATATTGTACCAGAGGGAGTCATTGTTTTTTATAGATGGTTTGGCCTTTGAGAGTGTCTACAAGTTCAGGTGCAGTTGGCTGTCTCAAGGCATGTGTCACCTCCTGACACCAGCCATCTCCGGATCGGTCCCTGCCTCGATTTTATGTCAATTTACCAGAAAGCGCACCGTAATCCTAAGGATTCGAATGTCAGGTGTCTGGATTGAGGTTGGTTTCCTTAGCTAGGTGATTATTTGTTATGAATTTGTTTATATGAACACATTTATTATAAACTGGACCAATGTTATTTGGATTGCAATTGGACAACAGTGAACTGAATTGAATTGGACTGTCTGTTAAAGTGCTTTGAGATGACTTTGTTGTGAATTGATGTTATGTTGATAAACCTGCATTGAACTGCTTTTTTTCTACTCTTGAGTACTTAATTTAGATTTTAATTGTGCTTTCATAGAAGTTATTTTAATGTAATGCGTAATAAATTAAGTATTCCTTATTTTTTATATTTATATTTACTTTTTTTATTAGTTTTTTTTTTTTTTTTTTTAATGTATTGCATCCTTAAAAAAAGATATTCAAAATGTCAGTTTGCTGTTAGCCTTTTCTCCTAAAGAGGTAGGAGGAGTGGGGGGAGTGGTAGACTAGTGGTTACTACTGAACCTGGGTTCAAGTCCCCGGGCTGGCAACTAAGGTAAAAACCACTGTGGGTGCCTGAGCAAGACCCCCAACCCCCACGCCGGGATCCCGCAGCAACCAGAATGGGTTAAATGCAGAGAAAGAATTTTCCCACGGTGGGACTAATAAAGGATGATTATTTTTTCTATTATTATTAATAAAAGCGATTCCTCTTCTTTCCTGTCATAAACACAAACTCGGTAAAACGATAGCATATGAGGTTGCTACAAAAAAAACAAACAAACAAAAAAAAAAAAACAAGAAAGAAGTTGTCTTTGAAAATGACTCATTCACTCATTTATTACATTGATCCCCTTTGATAGACTCTAAATCCCAACTTACATTACGCATACATTAAATCTTTTCCATTTCTGCAGGTTTATGATTTTTCCTAATTGGAAACATTGAGCTGAAGTCTGTAACCAGAGCAGTTCTACCTTGAAACAAATAAACCAAAGAGATCATCAAAGAGTCATCAATAACTGCTCTGCACCCCCGGGAACGTCCATTTGGCCATTTAAAGGTTTTTTTCTGCTTTTTACACAGTGTTAAACTTTCTCTCTGCATTTAGCCAGTCTGGCCTGATTGAAAGAAGTTCAATAAAACCAGCTCACCCAGCCTCATTACACTGTCTCCCTCTTTGAAACTAAACAAGCAGAGGATTCATTTGTGGAAGTCTATTTTCAGAAAGCTGCCTTGTTCTGATGATGAGGAAACTAGACTCACTGATGTGAAGCCCAACAAAGGACAAAACGTCCACTTTGTTTGGACCAAACTGAGCCTGGTCCAGTTATATGGACTAGATTGTGAGTGTTTATGATTATCAGTGCATTAAATGAGAGTTCTGTATGACCATTTATTCAGCTTATTTCAGCTTAATGAAGAGACAACAAAGGAGAATTGTGGATGAATAATTACAGTAGGAGGCCTCTTAGTGGACACGTGTTTGCATAACCAAACTGACAAAAAAAAAATTGAATGAATAAATAAATAAGACAGTGATATTTTAAACAAGCATATATGATTAAATGTGAGGAAAGTGAGACAAACAAAGGAAAAAAATCAATAAATACAAATACATTTTTTATGCAATGGAGAAAAAAAGTTAAAAAATATAAAATATAACAATAAAATATTGAATAAAATATTATTAGATTTTAGCTAACAAAATGTATTTTTATAGGACAGATCACATTTACATTTTGTTTTCTTAAATTAAATGTATTAAAAATATAACAAAGATGTTATTTATATATAAAATTATAATATTCTACTCATAAACTTTTACAGTTTACACTTTTACAATTTACAGAAAATGTAAAAAGCTGATGCTACACTGATATTATATGATGAATGTAGGTCATTTAACTTCAATTATATAATGGTATTTCCTCGAACAATTTATTGAAATAAAAGCTACCAACACTGGTGGGTAAAATCACACCATATAAATGTCAGGGGTGGTCTTCGTCTAATTATGTCAGGATGTGAACAGTTTGATGAAGATGACTGTTTAGATACAAGCTGTCACTGAACCACAACATCTAGTGGTTATTTTCATAGTTTAGACACTTTTTTTTTTTTTTTTTTATACCTTTATACCTTGTTAGAGAACAGCATGTGCAATAAATACTTAGTAAATGTTCCCCTTCTCACCAGAGGTGGCGCTGTATCACCAAGAGCACAATGAAGAAAACTAGCTCATGTATTGGTCAGAACAAAACATGGCGCATTAGCGCATTCTTCTACGTGTCACTGCGAGACGTTTCTCCTGGCTATAGAGCCGCCTATCATCACACACACACACAATTCGGTTATGTTTACCCACAATGCTTGTTGGTTTGTAGTCTGCTTCCTGTATTTGGTTCACTTGAAGAGGGCCAGAACGCTGTAGAACGACCAGAGTCCACTTCTTTGACCTGAATCTTCTGCTACTCAGCCGGCAGTGGGCAGGACGTTAGATTGATAGTGGATTATAACATTATGTAAAACAATGAAGCGGAGTAGGCGCTCCTAAAACGGTGTAGCGGTTCAGGCCAAGTTCACAGAGCAGCAAAGAAAGACTATAGCTGGAATAACACGCAAACATGTCAGAAAAAGTAAAGAAATGAAGAAACACTGGAAAATAAGCAGTGTTTGGCTGGATTTAAATGATTTTGGAGACTGAAAAGCTAAATGCAGAATTTGTAAAATAAAAATATTTAAAATCTGTATCTAAAGTGTTGTAATGGTTTATTAATTAGATTTGTTAACTGTGCTTCTTTGTCCAGTGGTTCATTTGAAGGTTTAATTAAAAAGTTAAACGATTGTCCTCTTTTCTTTCTTTTTTTTAAACAAAAATGCACAAAAAAGACTTTTATGATACAAGAAAATAAAAAAAAAACACTTATTAACACAAACAAAACTTTATGAAAGCCAAATTAGTTTAAAAAAGAAGCTGAGTGATGCATAACAAACTGGGAGAGTCGGCACTTCTTCCATCAATATGATGATGATGATGATGATGATGATGATGATGATGATGGAATGATCAATATGATATCAGCTGTGTGTTGATATGCATTTAAGGAGAAGTGTATAAACACAGAAAGAAGGGGGTTTATTCAGTGCAGGCCAAAAAGTTAAACTGAGTAATATTACTGTCTTCAGCAACTCACATGATGTCCTGTCACTCTTAGTTTTACTTTATCAGGAAATACTAGAATGTGACTCAGACTGTAGTTCACTTGTTGTGGAGTAACAGTGTCAGACTGTTTGTGATCATTATGTGTTTAAAGTGCAGCTCTGTCAAAGATGACATGTGGCATCTGAGAAAAAAAAAAGATTTTGTTTTGGGTCACATGAGTCATGACTTCATGGCAAAGAAAATAATGGAGTGGAGAAATTTTGATTTAATGTTAAAGAGGGCTGCATAAATAATGTTTAGTCAGTTACTTCACTCATTGTGCTGCTCATATATACTGTAGCATGCATATATGGCCTAAATTTGAAGGTAAATTATCTTTTTTAATCTTTGTTTTTCTAATGCACTTGTATTTTTTTCTTCCCCTCCACCTTGCTTTAATGTTTTTATGTTTTATGTACAGCACTTTAAATTGTCTCATACAAGAAATGTGCTATACAAATAAATTTGCCTTACCTTGCCTAAATTCATCAGTAGTCCTGGTAGCTACGTAAATCCATGCATGCTCCATAGAAAGAAAAATGCACAATGCAAATTTGAAATAAAATGCCCCACATTACAGGGATATTTTTTATTTTTTCTTTATTAATTTTTACTAATGCATATTGTTTCTCTTCTTAAATTCATACTTTTTACCTCTTTTTTTTCAGATGGCACAAATTGGACAAAGCAAGTTGTGAGACTACTACACTAAAGACATTTCTGCTGATGTCTGTGATAGTTGTGCAGCTTCAGTAAGCCAAGGATTCAGTAAGCTTAAATCAAAAAACACCACGAATCTTTGGCAACACCTCAAAACATAAAGAGGCTTATAAGAAAGCACAAGAAAAGGCTCCACAACAAATGTCAAAGAACACTCAGCCCACACTCACACGTGTTTGATAGAACCACAAAGTGTTTCCCAAATGATCCACGATCCAAAGAGATGGACGAACTGATTATGGAAATGATTGCTACAGATATCCTGCCCCATGCGGTTGTGGAGGGGGAAGTTTTAACAGAATACTGGCCAAGGTAGAACACAGGTATACACCTAAAAGCGTAAAATGTTTTGCAACTGATGCATGAAATGTGCTCAAGTTGCAGGAAGAGTAAAGGAACTGCTTTCTGTGGAAAATGCAGGTGAAAGCATTGCCTTCCAGACTGTTGGTCTAAATTGTGCTGATTGTAAAGGCCATTTTTTGGCCCCACACAGGGAAATACATCAGCGAGACAGAACATTGATGCACAGCATGTTCACTTGATGCTGAGGGATGGCGGTGCAAACATGATCAAAGAAATGAAACTTGCAGAGAGGCCTGGTCTGAGCTGTACTTCACATGCTCTTCAGCTAGTGATCAATGATGGGCTTACCTCCCAGAGGATGGAAAGCCGTGCACTTTTACCACTCAGCTGTGGCACAGCAGTGACTATCTGTTATTCAGGAGGAGGTTGGTGCACTTCACCATCATCCAGGCTGTTCCAGCCAGGTGGAATTCAACACTTCATACGCTTGCCAGGATGTTGGATCAAAAGAGAGCTGTCACGACCTACTCTTGTGATTTTGGCCATTTTGTATGTTCAACTGCAGAGGAGTGGGGCACGGCAGCCAACCTGGTGGCAACACTGACACAGCTGGAAGAAATAACAGGTGAAATGACTGAAGAAGATTCCTCTTCCTCCTGCATCATACCATGTATAGCAGAGCTCAGGCATCTGCTCGAGTCAGAGGGACCAAGCAGCAGAGGAGTCAAACACTGAGAAAGACCATGCTGAAGAGCCTGGAGAAAAGACTCCCATGTGCAAGAGACAAAAGCAAAAACAAAAGGTAGTGCTGGCATGTCTACTTGATCCGCACTACAAGGAGACACTGGCCAAAGCTAAAACCTGGCTCAGAGAAGAGGTCGAGACTACACCTGCAGCAACACAAGCAGACCCAATGCCAGCAGAAAGTGCTAGTGATGATGATGGTGAGGGAGAAACTAAAAAACCAAGGGCAGAGAAGGACCAGAATCCCAGCACACTGAACTGTCTTTATAACACCATGCTTGCTTCAACAAGTCAAAATCAAGCATCTGAGGGGTTCTTGAAGAGCTGGAGTGGTACTTGAGGGAGCCTGTGATAGAAAGAAAAAAGGGAACCCACTGGAGTGGTGGAAGAGTGACAGTTGCCGCTTCAATGGATTGTCAGCCCTGGCCAGGAAGTACCTCTGCTGTCCACCGAGTGAGGTACAGAGGAGTGGGGTGTTCAGCGTTATTGGTAACACTCTTCTTCAAAGCAGAGAATGCTGAGAAGCTGTGCTTCCTGGACGACAAGCTACCTCTGTTAACATGGCAGTAGAGAAATAAGAGTCCTTATCAAGAGTTTTACTTTAGTATGTTCATGTGTAGTTTTCCTCATACAAGTTATCTCATGTTTACATTTTAAAGCTGTCCTGCTTGTTCTATAATCTACCTGTTTGACCTGCAGTGATACGGACTGTGGCTGAAGGACAAAGATTTATTTCATCACTTGTCTAGATTTACATTTTTTCAAAGGGATGTTTATTTTTCTCTTCTCTTGAGATTTTATGCAACTTTGCACATACTTGATAGTTTTTTGTTGTTGTTCTGGAAGATTACACTGAATAATACAGGGGGGGGGTTGTGAAGAGAATCTTATTTTATGATTGAAAACAGGTTAATTTTCTCTTACTTGTTACCTCATGTCTACAACAGTTAAAGAACAGCTAAAAGCTGCACTAAAACCTACTTCTGACTCAGAGTAAAAGGCAGATGTAACAAGATAGTTCATAATTCATCTAGATATTTACATTTTAAAAGAGGGTATTTTATTTTGCAGGAATTTACTGGAATTTGGTGATTATTTGGTACTTAAAAGTTTTTTGTTCTTTTTTTTCCTCCTTCTTTTTAACTTGTCCTCTCCAGGTAGCAGTAATATGATGGTCTGGCTGCTCTGTTGTACCAAACTAATTTGCTTTGCCAAGCAGAGCTTTCGGGGTATAAGGCTCCTGTTGATAATCTGATTTATTTATTTAAATTAGAGTTTATTTATTTATTTTAATTACAGAATTTAAATAATATTGCTGGAGCTGACCAGAGGGAACAGGACAAAAAGGAGAAGCATGAACAGAAATAAAAAGGAGAGTAGAAAAAAGAAAGAGGAGACAGAGATACAGCAGATAGAAGCAACGGACCTTCAATCCAACCCAACACCAACCAACTGCTACGGAAACAAAACAGAAGATTTCCTACATGTAAACTAAGCTTATAATCGTCATGATCTCCTATAAGAGACGAGCAAGCTGAAAACAAACTAACATATATCACAGCAAAAACCAGAGTACCAGAAACAGACACAAAAAACTAAAGAAAAGTAGCTCTGAGTGTATAAACCCACTGGACACGTCAGTGACTGTGTCAGCATGCACAGTGTGAGGACTCAAAGATGAGTGTGATCATGCACATGCCATCACGCCTCCACGAAGGCCAGAGGCCGACTGGGGGCAAAAACAAAAGTGTTCTTGAAAGTGGTAGAGTAGAAAAATAAAGAAGCTTGTGAAAAGAATGCTACCTTAGTGGTTTTGTTGCTTTCCTCCCACCTGTTCTCAACTTTTTAAAGAAAGTTTTTCTACCTGTACTTTAACCTGCCTCTAATTTACAGCAAGAAGAAGTACAAGACAAGATGTATTTCATAACTCTGCTATAGATTGACTCTTTTTTTGAGGTGATATAATTTCCCAGAGGTTTAATGCTTTGCTGCTTTTTTATTTCTTTTACTTGAAAATGCCTCTTTGTTGTAAAGTTACATAAATACTAGAGGACAAAGTACTGTAACATTAAGATAGATAGATAGATAGATAGATAGATAGATAGATAGATAGATAGATAGATAGATAGATAGATAGATAAATGATAATGTGGTGAAATGAGAAAAACATATTAAATTGTTTACATTTTTAAGAAACCCTGAAATAGATTATTAGGAATGAAGATAAATACTATAAAAATGATAAAAGATCATTTTCTATGAGAAAAGTAAAATTATTACAATGATAAATTAAAACCAAAACAGGGTTAAAGGGATTTTTTTTGTAATAATCTCAATTGAAACCACATCTTCATGGCATAAAAACCTTTCCTCTGTTTTTCTTTTGAGCACTTCATTTTCTCACTTTTGGAGCAGTTATCAATAAAACATTGTCACAGCTCAGCTGAGCCTCTTTCTACTCTGAAGATTAGTCTTTTTTCTAGCAGCTCCACCATTTAAAAGAAAAATCTTCTTTTTGTTCACATCTCCTTGCACTCAAAGGTTTGAGCTCCAACACGCATCACATCTTTGACTTCAGCTGCTGCAATTATGTCCAGGTGCTGCTCTCCTGCAGCCAGAGCAGAAAGAAGGAAGGAAGTGAAAAATGGGAGCTCATCAAAGGGCTGCAGTGGCTGCTTTATAGCAGGACTGAAGCCTTGGAGCCTCACATCAATGTCCCTTCACCCCTGTGTCTCTCCATCATTCCCTTTGCTCTCGTTGTCTCTCCAGCCTCCTCTTCCTTTCTCCTCCAACTCACCCTCAGTTCAGTCTTTCTTACTTTCAGCTCCAGATAAATAAAAATGTTTTCATCCTACATTCGTATCAGTTTACCTCTTTTCTTTTGCTCTTTGTCCGTCTTCCCCTGATGACCTTCTGTCATCGTTTGTGCTTTTCGCTTTTAAAATGAAGAACACCAGTAGCCTCATTTAGGTGTATGCGTAATGTGTGTGTACAAACATTTCTATACAAAGTATGGGATTTATCAACTTGTACTTGTGTGTAGGAAAATGTGTAAATTCAAGCACAATTCTTACCATGTGTAAGCACAATTCCTAGTGGTAGGCCAGTGTAACTACAAGTAATATGCACTGAGGGAGTCAGTATTCGGCAATCACAAAACTCACAAGTTCTCAATTAGTGATGCAGTGTATAATTTGAATAATTGGGGTAACAGGTTATAAAAGACGGCTGTGACAGGACAACCTGAACCTCATGTGCCATGGCTTATCTTGCATACTGGACGAGATGGAGAACCATGCGCTCTGCAGGGAGCACATTTTCAAAGAGTGTGCTGATCTGTTCAGCAAGAGCACAGATTGGCTTCCCAGCAGGTACCTCTTCCCCAAAAATATCCTGTTGAATTTATGCCATGATTTGCAACCCATGTTGGAGCGAGAGACAAAACATACCACAGCCATCCCAGTGCACATCCAGCCCGTCTACCCTGGGATTCTTGGCCTCCGGAACATTTCAATGGGAGATTGGAGACATATGCGGCATTTTGCAACACTAAGCAGAATTATGCCGGCAGTGTTGGATGCAGTCATTTATCTGGTCCCAACTTACATCCATTTCCCATATGGCCCTCACCAAGAAGCTGAAATTAAACAAGGATTTTAAGCCAAACATAACTGGAGCCATAGATTGCACCTACATCTCACTAAAAGCACCATCAAACAATGAATTCAGCTGCGTGAACAGGAAAGGTTTTCATTCAGTTAATGACTAACTAATCTGCGATCCACATATGTTTCTTAAACGTTGTTTCCTGGTGGCCTGAAGGAACACACGACTCATTTATTCTGCACAACAGCTCTGTGGGTGTGTGCCACCAAGCTGGAGCTGTTGAGGATGGCTGGTGTTACAGCATTTCTAGATTAATTTCTGTGCTTCATATGTTTTATTATGTAATTTCTATACATAATCCGGATATCCACTGAAGCCACGGCTAACGCCCCCTGAAGCCAACCCGAGGACACCTCAGGAGCAGACTTTGACTATGAAGTCATACCGTTTCTTTTTTATTTCTGAGACAGCTTTTTCCTCTGATTTAAGAGTTAACTGCAGTTGATTAAGTTGTTATGTTATCAGACATTTAGTTTTAGCATGAGGCTACCACTGGATCACACTGGATGGTGTGTGACATGTACAAATCAGCGGATGTTCATTGAGGCGGTGTTGACCTGTCAATCCGAGTCATCAGCGTTCCAAGCAGTATTTTCTGGTTCTTTCTACTTCTCCTACAAGAACCTCAATTTTGGTGTTGGAGAAATTCCTCTTTGCCATTATTTTGGAGAGGAAATAACACACATTCATAAAGGAAGTGGTGCTACCATATATGGTCAATTGGAGGCGTTCCTGAATGCAAATGAGCCTAAGCATGCACGAGCATGGTTATTTAGAAATGGAGGGATTTATCAACAGAGAGTGCTTACTGGTGTGCATACTATGCAAGAACTTAGAACCTTTTCTGCACACGGTTGATAAACGAGGCCCCAGGAAAAAAATGTTGTAGCTTTGAAGCAGTTGTTTTATTTGTACCTGAAGAATTCAGAGTTTTACTGTTCTGACAGACACAGCTGACTGCACTGCAAGCAAAAAGCATCATTAGAAAAGAAAAACAAGAGTCTGTTGCAGCAGGGACATCTAAAACCTGCAGGACAGTGACCCTCGAGGACTGGTGTTGATCTTTAGTTTAGGAACTGAGAACACTGATTTCTGAAGCTTTGAAGGTGGGATTATTTCTCATTCTTGCTCAATGCACGACTTCAGTTTATCAAAAGAATGGAATGGAGGACAACCGACATATGGTTGTTGTATTTTCTGCTTCATAATGCTGTACGTTTTTGTTGTGTTCCAGCTCTAACACACCTGACTAAAATTAGTGGGTTATTGTGAAGAACTTGCAAGAAGTTAATGAATCCATCTGATTTGAATCAGGTCTGTGAAGAAGAAAAAAAACAAAAAAAAAAAAAACTGCAGGATAGCAGCTCTAGACGACAGTTTTGACATCCCTGGTTTAAATGAACCCTGGTCCACTTCCACAAATAGTACGGTTCGTTTGGAATAGTGTGAATTCACGGCCAGACAGTAGAAATGGTACAGCAGTACAAATACCTGGGCACCATCATTGACGATAAACTAACATTTGAGGCAAACACTGATGCTGTCTGTGCAAAGGTCCACCAGCGCATGTATTTTTATCGGAAATTGAGAAATTTTAATGTGGACACCACTTTCATGAAGATGTTTTATTCTTGTTTTATTGAATCTGTTTTAACTTTCTCTTTTATCTGCTGGTTTGGGTCTCTGACTTGGAAAGATAAAAATAGATTAAATAGCATCATTAAAAGATGCAGCAAGTTAGCAGGGGTCAGCTTCACTGAGCTCTCTGTCCTGTATAGAAACAGAGTCATTAGGAAAGTTAGAGCTGTCGCTGCTGACCCGACCCATCCCCTGTTCCATGAATACAGGCTGTTACCCTCAGGTCGCCGGTATGCTATGCCACGGTGCCGGACAAATAGACTAAAAAAATCATTTATTCCGGCTTCCATTGGCTTAATGAATAGTGGGTGTTTAAATTAACCTGTGTGATGTTGTTGTTTTGTTTTGTTTGCTTGTTTTATTTTTAAATTGAATGTGGCGTCATTTTCATTGTCATTGCTGGCTGCACAACAAATTGCCCCTCAAGGGGATAATAAAGTTTTCTAAATCTAAATGTACATCTGAACTCTGGTGCAGACCAAAGAGTAGAGCAACTTCCTGGATCACTCTAAGTCACTGCCTCTCCTGCTGCTCATAGAGGGAAAATTCTTGTATAAACCAAAACAAAAACAGAAATCCTGAGGCTGCTTAAATTTGTTGTTGCCTGATCGTTTAGTTAGAACAAACTGACTGAGGGGGAAGGATGTATGTTTTTGGTCCTAGCCAACTGATAAGCGAGATTATCTTCTTTCTGCTTCTTTTCTTCCTCTTGTTCAGTGATTATTTTTGTAAATATCTCCACTATTGAGAAGTTTTTGAAACTGTGTGAGGTTGTCCAGGTGGAGCAGTGTGAAAGCAAACCAAAGCAAAGGTGTAACATTTTCTTCTTTTTAACTTAACTTTAATAGATGTAGAGACAAACTGTGGTAATTGACTTTGGTTTCTAAAGCGTTCCTGAGCGTTTCCATGTGTAATACTTCTTTCTTAATTACATCCTTTACAGTACAATGTCTGCTTTTCATGCAGAGCTGCCTGAGTAGTGGAAGGTCACCGACATTCAATGTTGTCTTTCAGCCCAGTTGTTAACATATAGAAATTTTTACAGATTCTCTGATTCTTCTAATTATATTATAGACTGGAGATGAGGAATTCCATAAATTCGGAAGAGGGTAGGGGTGGGGTGGTGGTGTTGGGGTGTTTGTCTTTTTAAATGCAATCTACAGTTGGCACGGTTATTTCATACTTATACGACGTACGACAAGGCAGGGCAGGTTTTGTCTGAGGGGCTGTTTGAGACATTATTCAGAATTACCTTCTCACAGACACATGGAATTTAAGTCATTCACACATAATGCTAAAATTCACATCAACCTGAAATCATTTACACATTATAGTAAAACCTCTCATACACTATACTAAAATGCTCTCATACATAACACTGAAATTTTTCACACACTATAATGAAATTTCTGATGTGCAGAAAAAAAGGAGCACATTTTCTAAACAAACTGAAGAGGAAGAAATGGAAGTGTCGTTGTGGAATAGTCTTAAGAAATATTAATTTTGTTTATCACATGTAGCAGTACAACACATATTAAATGACAGGAATTATTTTATTGCAATTATGACAAAGATAATACAAATTTTTCTTTTGTAAGTACTTCTTTTCCACATGGTTGCTTAGAGTATTTTCGTTGTTGCAACATTAATTTTTGTCATAAATCTTTGGTCTTCTTCCTTCACTTTAAAAAATTGAATGCTAAGAAAAAGAGTCTACTCGTATTTCTCCTGAATCAACCTCAAGCATGGGAACAACTGCTAATGATGGTAATGATGACTTTTTTGAAGTTGATGCTTCACAGAGCCACACAGGCACAAGTAGCCGCATCACCACAAGAGCTATTGCAAAGTCAAAAAATCACAATGAAGATGATAATCCTGGCACTACAAGTGACTATGATGATGGCTGTGGAACTAAACCCAGCAGTGCTGTGAAAAGAAAAAGAGAAATGGACTTAAATGATGGAAACTGTGACAATTGTGGCCATGAAACAAGCAACTGTGGCCATACTGCAGGGACAAGGGGTCATGATGGAGGCAACTGTACAAGAAGAGATGACAGTGCCAGCACAAGTAGCCATGGTGAAAGAAACCATGCAAGAAGTGATGGCGGAGCAGTCCCAAGTGGCTATGATGGCGGCAACTCTGCGAGTAGTGACGGCAACCAAAGCACGAGCCATGATGAAGACTACTCTTCATTTTTAACACTTACGGCTGCTCTGATGACTTTCTGATGATATGGACTGCAACCTAGCTCTAATCGCCCGTTTGGAGAGTCAAAGGTGAGTAGCAAAAGAGCCGGCTCGTTTTTGGGAGCTGAGCCAAAAGAGCCGCTTCTCTGCAAAAAGCTGAACATACCATCACTACGGCCCATCTGCAAGGGTTTTGACAAAGAGAAATGTCGGTTCTTCTTCTTCTTTCTTAAGTTCCAGACAGAAAACGCCTCTTCATTTTAATAAACCCACTCTCTCCTGATTACATCAGACGCACCACTGCAGCAGGGAAGGGAGGCAGGGACTGCATGTTTCTATGATAAAAACCAGTGTGAAAAAAAAAAAAAAAAAAAACCAGAGTGACTACTGAAAGAAGGACTTAATTAATTAATTGGCTACCTCATACCTATTTTTTTTACAACTTCTCTGCTTTGATTTAGGATTTTACAATGTTAAAATTTCTTGAGAAGTTGTCTTAAATATTATAATTCTATTATGTGCAATGTAGGTATGCAGTATTGTGAGATATGTAAGTATAAGATATGCAATACTTAGAGCTTGTCATAATGTGTTTTGCCCATTCATTTTAAATAGCGTACCGACAACAGTAGAACCACCTCTGCACACCTCTCTCTAGACTGTTTCAACCAGTAACATAAGTAATAAACACAATATCATTATCACCTTTCTTAAAGTTTACAATGATAACATGGTAAAAGCACAACTCTTGGAGTTGCAATTTTGGATTGGACTACATTATATTAAGGAAATTCATTCCCAGGTGACAAAGGGCTGAAGTACTGTTTGTTTTCCAGCTTTACATTTCCTGCCCAGTGCTCATTAACTCGATTTTGTGTTTAGTTCATTTGAAAATAGAGAATGCCACTTCATTTTTTTTATATTCAGTTTTTTTTTCTCAACACAGCTCATCAAGCAAACGCTGAACTGCATATAAAAACAGAAAAATACAAAATACTTTAATAAACATGGAGATGTTTTAATTGTAGAAACATATTACAGTGTACAGAAAATCTATAAACACATTACAGACATTTAGCTGATACTTCCATTCAAAGCGACTTACAGTGGTTAGGCAGCGTTAATGGTCTTGCCTAAGGACTCACCTGGAAGGTGTTAACATTTTTCCTCTGGGGGATTTGAGCGCTGGTACCCCACATGGGAGACTGATGCTCTGCTAACTGAGCTAACCAGCCACATACACTGCAACCTATCAATGATGGTTTCTGTGTGTGCTATTAATGTCAACATTATAGACAAATACCACATTAGCTGTAAATTCTTACAGCTGATCCATCAGTCAACAGAAATCTGTAAAGATTTACTTGATTTACTCTGTCCATGCATCACTTTGTATATAATCTGTAGGGGAGACTAAGAGAGAAAAAAATGCTAGTGAGCTGGATATTCAGTATCTGAACATTATAATGTACGGGTGTACTCCCTGAAGTGGCAATTGAATATTGTTTCTTGCAGCTCTTTAATTTCTACTGTTTAAATAGTGATAGAAAAGCATATATATAAAAAAAAATAGTTTAGTGAAAATATGTAGAAAATGAGGGAAAGTAAATCAGACTTTGGATGAATCCCATTTCACCACTTAGCCCTACCCCTCCGTTTTGCACGTTCATGTATAGGGGTAGGGGTGTCCCAATTTCTTTTAGGACAGAGGGGCAGGAGTAAGCGGTAGGGCTATATACCCCTTCAAACAAAGATTTTTCAGATGCACACTTCAAACGGGTGGGTATGAAAAATACTCCGTCCTATATAAGAAAGCAAGTGTTTCTATGCACATCACGCTTTCTTGAGGTGCAGGGCAACACACACTCACAAAAAAAGCCAAAGAGAAAAAGAGATTATGTCCGTTAACACAATGAATTTTAATTGCATGCAAAAGTTCTTCCTTACGTCCTATATAGGCCTGCCGCGGTAAGTAATAAATCATAATTGCACGGTAAGGAAAAAATGAGCACGACAAGTTTGCCGGGTGCAATAGTTTTCATTATTATTATTATTTTTTTCTATCTTACTTTACTATAGACTTTGTATGAAAACAGGTTTCACTATGGAGTATCTCGACCGAACGCTCTTGCGGAGTGATCTCTCTCGTGTCGGCTGTGAGTCTCACGAATTTGAGTAGCTTCTCACGCTCCGATTTCTCACTTTGGAATACACATCAAGAGCAATGCCAGCTAATGGAGAGGTTCAAGAGGATTCTCAGTGGGCCGCATTACTTTTGGCGGTGTCCCAGCATATATGTTAAAAAGACGCAGCGTCCCAGCAGCGCGGTTCACTCACTGCTCATAGATCAGCCTGACATGCAGCCATGAGGGGAGATATCTCGGCTTCACAAACAGCAATGATATGAAACAGCACAGCATATTTTTTCCTAGTTTTTTTTTTAATACAACTGTTAGTTTTACTGGTTTTTGAAAGGCAATTTTGTTTATAGAACAGAGACTTTATTATCTATCAGACTTGTGTTTGGGTGTGTTTGGCTTTCATTCATTGTTAATGAGACTGAGAATCCATTCTGTTTATTTATTTTTTTTTTTTTTCATTTTTTTTTTGTTTTGTCATTTAAAATTTCTTCCAGTTCCAGTGTAAAATGTTCTTTAGTGACTACTGATGACATATGTGATTGTTGAAGGGGTGTCCCAATTCGTAGGGATTGACTTTCAGCCCTACCCCTTCTAGTTTTTTTTTTTTTTTTAAGGGGCATGTGGCAATTCAGCAGAGCTCCATTATCTACTACAGCAGCGCAGAAGAGACTAAAATGCATCTATTCCACAGTTCCCATCATTTTCAGGTGGATTGACCTGCTGGATAACTTTCTTGGTGGTCTCATTAATGTTTAAATCATTGTCAGGAATTATGACGTTGTTATTGGTTTGAAGTTCTGGTATGGGCCTTCATCAACCATAGTTGAAAAACCTCATTTGTAAGTGGATGGATTACAAAGCTGTTAATGACACAGGTATGCCGCAGCTGAAGAGGAGTCTGCCCGCCCTATGTGGACAGATCATGTTTTTTCCACTGGTTTACAAATTCTGTTACTGCTGGTTCAGTTCTCGGTAAATAAATGTAATGCAAACAAAAAAGGTGTAGTTCATTCAGTGAATCTAATATACCCTCTTCTTTCAAGAAGACACAACTCTACTGAGTTCTGACCAAAGTCTCTCTATTCTTTGGTTGTGTACTGAAACCTCTTTTATGACACTGTTCAGTCCCCTCCCTTGCAACATAAAACGAGCAACTTGAAGATTCACCATACCATGGTCACATCTGCCCCTTAAGGGTAAGCCACATATCTCTACTTGCTCTAAAAATAAAGACAAGACACTTGTGACTGTTGTTTGACTGTTTGCACTTCAGATATATTACTGTATAACTGAAACCATCAATGCAACCACAAAAAACAATCCGCCAGCATTCAAACAAAAACACATTTATTCATTTAGTTAGTTTGTTATATGTATGTATCTATATATATATATATATATATATATATATATCTTTGCATGATGTGTCTTTATGTGCCAAACTTGCGGAATAGATTTTCGTATTTTCTCACTGTTTAGAGCAACTGTTCATTAAAACTGTCTTTTCAACCTAATTGAACCTTTCGCATCAGCGAAAAAGCAAAGGTGACAACATTCTGCTTCACACTTTTAATTGTTAACCAGACCCACCTCAAATTTCTGACCAATCACACAGCTGTTCTTGCACACCCCTGGAGAACAAAGTTCTGCTCAGTCAGTGGCCATGGGTATGGTGTTTTTTTTTCATTTATTTCTTTTATTATTAATTATTCAGAATTAAGTAATGCAGAATTAAAGTATTTCTCCTATAGTATCTCCTTTGCATTTACATGAAAATGGTAATTCTGAAATCAGGTTTACATAGAAAACAAGTTTAATCGCCTTTATTCAATTCCACTTAAGATTTGGGGATTGGGAAGGGTTTTGATTGGACAGAGGGCGGAAATGATGTATTTATGTCTACTTAAAATCTTTTTAAAAATTTAAAAACGTCCCGTTCCTGCTCTTTTCGTTTCGTCTACAACATAGAAGACCACAAAATAAGAACCATTTTCGCTCTGATTTTGATTATAGTTATGAAGCAGCAGTGTGACACTAGCATATTACTTCACTTTCATCAGCTGCAGAGGAGAAGGGCGATACTGTACCATCATCGTGGCAGGACAAGGGAACGAGCATGTGACGACCGGAATGAATTTAAAGCGGAAAGAACCTACACATAATTGAGGAATCATTCAATTCCAATTTAAAATCAGAATAAATCACTTACTTCAGATTTAAGTTTATTTCGGAATGGCCATTTTCATTTGGAATTAGGTCTACAAGGTCAATTATAAGAGGATTTAATTTTTATTCTGAATTAAAAGGGAATTTAAACTCACATGTAAACATGGCCAATGTGTTAACAAAAAGGCACAAGAGCTCCCAAACCAAGATGAGAAAACACAGTGATGTTATTCTGTTCTTGTGGCCTTGAGAAGAACAAAGTGCTCTGTTATCTGTTCTGAAGGAGAATGTAATAAACTTTAGACTAGAGGCTTTGTACTATGTTCAAACAAATATAGATTAAACAGGATTTGTAAATTATTGTTTTCTGTTTTGATTCCCAACTTTATTGGAACTGGTGTTTGTACATTTTGTCTATTTTCTCACTTTTGCAGAAAACCCGCACACTCATATTTACAATAAGCCTCATTAACAGAATCAGGATCTCATACTGCTTCTGTTGGAAAACTTTGAGCATGTTTTTTTGCTGTATTATTGACTGATTTCTTTATTAAACATGCTGCAGTGTGTTTGGCTGTGCTGCAAAATGCTGCAGCTTAACACTGTTTACTGTCTCCAAATCAACCACTACAGATCTGTCATGGATTCTCACAATAAATCATTGAGACTGGGGGCTGCTGCTGTGAACAGGATTAATTAAGGCTTTATTATGGATGAAAGGGAAAGACTGATGGTTTTCTGAACCCGATCAACTACTGCATATGAAGCATTAACCTGTTTGAAATACTCACATTCAAGTGTTATTCATTTTAATTCAGTGCATTATGGCTCACTTCATGCTGTTCTCACACTGATTTTTGTTTACCAAAAGTACTTTGTTCCCATTAAACAACAGACAGTATGAAATGTCTCGCATCATTGTGTAAACAGGGATCCATCACCTGCTGCAGCAGAGATTGGTTTTGCGGCGAAGGTTTAAAGTTTTCCATTTAAATTCCCACGTCAACACTTGAGCCGGCGCTCCCCTGCTGCCAACACAACAATACGAGGACTATTACTGTGTGTAAACATCAATACATCCCAAACTCCCTGATGGATACAGTGCAGCTATGACCCTCTGCGCTATTCACATCATTACCACCACAACAATGAGATTCACCTTAACCTGCGTTGCTATGGTAACAGCTGCAGAGTCCTGCTTCAATCTGTAAGCTTATTTCCACACATACATAGATAGATTTAAATCCTCATGTGCACACAGTCACACAGCACAGAAAGAATCATACATATCCAACATACCAACAGATACAGACACATCTATAGAGAGTACAGACAAACTGGTTGCCCCTCTTAAGTAAATGATGTCTCATGTCTGAAGAAGATGTGTGTCCTTGACCGGATTAAAATCAAAGTGATGAGAAAAGCTGGGCTATCCACAAAACTATTCTAAAATTATGTGGACACAATGGTTGATAGTTAATATCCAATAGCTAGCTATTGGTATCCAAAGACTATTGGGTCTCATTCACCAACCGTTCTTACAAACAAATTTGCGTTTAAATCCTACTTAAGAACATTTTATGAAAATTGTGGCATTCACCAAAATCTTTGTATCTTGGATTTGTTCTTTTCTGAGAACTAATCCTACGAACACTCAGGAGTACTCCTACGTACATCTAAAAGCAGTCACGTTAGTACAAAATTACCATTTGTGTTGTTTTCTGGTGTTCATAAAATACAATAATAAAACTACAGTAATGTTTTGTCAGATTTTAAAAAAAATGTGGTGAAATATAAACCATTTTGTTATTTAAGATAAATGCCAATATTGCAAATCCAAAAGTTATCATTTCCGTCAAGGAAAAATTTAACTATTTTTCATCTGTTTCATTCATTCAAAAACAAGTTGCAGTCACAACAGATCTAGTTCTATTGCTGGTCTTCCTGACACCATCGGTGCAACAAACTGCACACGCCAGATTCGTTCCCTCAACCACAAGAATCACTCCATCGGCTGAATGTCCAAGTTACAAGATCTACTTGGTAAATGTGTCTTGAATAATTAAAGTTTACTACAACAGTGTCTTTTTATTACAATAATTACTTTAATTGAGAATTCAAGGTTATTTCCTGGTTAATAATATCCATCAAACTCACCTGGAGGATTCATCACATAGACCACTCACTCTGCAGGTGAACCACATCTTAAAATTATGTCACAGCAGGTGTAAAATTCCCTTTATATACTGTAGAAGGTACAGTAGGCTATGTAATTTTATGCTACAGTGTTCCACTTTCCCCTTTAGCCACGGCACCACGAGAATGTGTATCTTGAGTTTTGTATATTATTTGTAATTTATCATGTGATTATTTATAATCAAATAGTTAGACTAACACTAAAAATGAGGAAAATCAGGCTTCATTGCACATCTTTATTATTATTATTATTATTATTATATTTCTTTTTAATTTATCATTTTGTCACTCTGTTTGCTACTTTTCCTCATCTGTTTCTCTTCTGTCTCTTTGCACATGGCATGTAGGTTATGACCTTTTATCTGCATTTTTTTGGTATTGGGCAAAGTAGGGTCCATCCTTTCAATTTAGCAGAGATTGGCATTCATCAATCTAAGAGGAACAATTCCACGGTCTACGAACATGTTCATGAATCTGATGGAGGAATTTCATTAAAAAAAAACTTCTCAAGTACAACTTCAGAACAAATTTAAGAAGATTTTGGTGAATGAGGCCCATTTTCTTTAGCATTCAAAGGGTATCAATAACTACCCACAGGCTGGTCATTAGTATCCAAAATATTGTCAATAGTACCCAAATGTTAGTCCCTAACATCCAAAGAGTAGTCGTCGGCAACCAAAGCCTGTTAACTACAGCATCTGAAAGAAAGTTACTTGCATCTAAAGCAGTGTTTCTCAGTCCTGGTCTTCAGGGACCACTTCCCCGCATGCTTTAGTTCTTTCCAAGTGCTTGTCAAGTTCTTTGCAAGCCTGCTAATGAGACATTTATTTGAGTCGTGTTTGTGCAGAGCAGTGGACCCTGAGGACCAGGATTCAGACATACTAATCAAAAGGTAAGTCCTCTGTAGTCCAAGGCTGTCACACTAACACTGACATTCAGTCTGAGCATGAAATGGCCATGAACTAGCAACAACAGGCAGCATAATCATTAGCATCTATAGGCTAGTTACAATCCAAAAGCTGGTCACTTGCATTTAAAGACAAGTCTTTAGCGTTCAAAACATCCAGATCTACATTGTGTCAATAGCACACAAAGGTTAGTCCATAACATCTAAAGGTTAGTCTTTAGTACCCAAAGGCTGGTAATTATAGGTTTCATTATTTCAAACAATGACCAGTTTTATATTGATTGATATTTCTCTATAGTTTAAAACAAAATGTTAACAGGTTTCACAATTTATTTAGCAGAAATGCAAATTATGCATTGGAATTTGCAGTTTTTATGCTGTCTGATTTCTTAAATGTCAAATTTGCTCTTATAACTTCAGCATTAATTGTTAAAAAATTATTAAAAAATTAACAGTTTATTTAAAATCTTTTTAAAACATTAAAGAGGTAGAGCACAAAAAAAATGTGTTTTTTGAGTAGCATTACTCATACAAAACTACATATAAAAACATATGAAACATGAAAACTACATTTACACATACTGTTGATACAATTGGTATTTTTTAAATTTATTTTAAAAACGGGATTTAGTGGGTAAAAAATGGCTCATAAGGCCCTCTACAGGGTAAAACCAGGTTATGTTATTCGTGACAGAGAGGTTATCAATGTCACTTAAAAAAGCCCCACAGCCCCTTTCTCTGGATGCAGATAGACCAGTCCTTGCCCAGCAGGCATAGAAAACCACGCCCACCAACACATATGAAGGGATATGAACTTTTATGGTGTAGATTTTCTATTTTCAGACTTCTATTCTTTCACAGATTTCTGATTAGATATTCCTGCAATGGAAAAGATTTGTACTTTTGAGGGGTGTAAAAGTAACACTGGACTTTATTCTTTACCTGCTGATCCTCATCTGGCGACAGACAGAATGGCCTGTAAATGGTAAATGGCCTGTACCTCTATAGCACTTTTATCCTTGTCATTTTATCCTTTTTATCCTTATCATTGTTATATATATCTGCATGTCATCTGTGTGGGTATGGTGACTAATTTTGGTCTTTATGACCTGTGCCATTGGGAAGAAACAGAAGAGGCCCCAGGATGGAGCCTTGGGGAGCTCCACATGTAATTCTTGTAAGCTCAGATGTAAAGTTAACTATTGACACGGAGTACTTTCTTTTCTCTAAATAAGATTTAAACTATTGTAGTGCACTACCGGAGAGGAACCATCCAGTTCTCCACATACTCTTGACATACAAGTAAATGTACAAGTATTGGACACTGACAATGAAGGGAACATGAAATTAACTAATATTGGACAAGTTACGAATGTAAATAATTCATTAGTATTAGTCCATGATGTTTTCTTTCGTATATAGTGTTACATTAATAATTGTTCAATAACTTGTAAGTTGAACAAGGAAGGATGAAAGGAGGGGAGTGAGGATGAAAAGAAGAAGAGGAGAAATGACAAAGGGATAATGAGAGGAGAAAGGACAGACCGAAGGAAGAATGAACAGAAGGGATTGATAGGTGGGCATTGTAAGAAATGTTGCAATATTAAAAATGACTTTTAATTTGAAAATCAATCACAACAGTTTTTTCTTGCAAAAAAGTCTTTTTTTTACTTCTTTTCTCTGTTGTGTCCTGTGAACTGTGTTATTTTGTTGTCAACAGTGTTACATGAGATATTTGTACCATAATTACTTTAAATGTTGGATAAACTGTAAAATAAATGATGGACATTTCTAGAGAATGACGACTTACATAATAATGTTGAGTAACTTTTAAATTCAGTGCAATATTGATCTGTGTTAAAAATATAATAGTCATCCCTGATAATATCCCACAGAACATACATTTTCAGTTCAAAATTCTAGCAGCTAGACAAACAACAACAAAACCCTGGATGATGAAAAGACCCAGGAAGTTGCAAACAATTGCTTTATTAAATGCTTAGTACATAGAATAATCCAGGGGTATACTGTGGAAATAAACAGAATATTAAACTAAAAAAACACAGATTATTTTTTACTTTTTGGTTGAACTGAAATGTACCCCTGAGTATAGAATCACTCTTACACACAACGACTAGTTTTCTACAATTAAAGACTGTCAGCTAGGTTATCAATAACTATACAAAGGCTGGTCATTTAATATTCTAAATTTATGCAATAGCACCTTAAAGTGTCTTTATATCCAAAGGATTCCTACTAATGACCTGTTTTTTCAGGTTAACCAACTTTCTATGACCAGGAGATGTGTCCAAAGACTAGCTACTTGATTCCTAATTAACCAAAAAGCAAATAATTACTATTGCGAGTCTGAGCAATTAAAGTTACAGATGTTCCATGAAAAGCATGCACAGGGTTTCTTACCACTACAGTTTTTAAATTTCATGGCTCAAGAAGCTGTCCCTGATTTGACTGGTTAACTACAATGACCTGATCAAATTCAGGTCATTTATATGATTCCACTTTAAAAAGTGATGTCAAAGGGGATGCTGTTGAAGGAGCTGAGTCTTCAGAGGCTCTGAAAGTCCAGCTCTGATAGCATTCTATAACTTTCATAACCACCAAAAATGAGAAATGTCTGGACTGAAACTGATGCGTGATCTCGAAGGAGAAGTCTTTATGACTGGGTTTAAACAGCTGACCCAGACGTATGTCTGTGGATAGCATTAGGGACTTTAATTTGATTTAGGGGGCCACAGGAAAGTGATGGAGGCGATGGAAGTGAAAAAAACCCTGGTCTGTACCAGGAACTGGTGGCAAACTGATCCAGATACAGCCATATTTTTCTTAAGTGTGAAAAGACAGAAGTAACACGGTTAAAAAAGGGAAAACTGGTCATCGTTCAAGACATCCAGGTTTCTCATTTAAAGATGTTTGATGAACAGACTGATCAGCTGCGATGATCTACAGATTGTTTTTTTTTTTTTTTTTTTGTTTTTTTTTTACTTTACTGGTGCAGTGAATTTGGTTGCTTGGACTAATCTGATGTATTCAGACATGTTAGCTGTGTCATTTAATACCTTTATGTCTTCATGTTTTTCATATCAGGAAGCAAATGGCTATTTTTCTCCATTACCTTTTGGTCTGCAAAGCAGGGTGATTCTGGGGTCGCTGCCGGTCTACATGTCCCTTTATGTCTTCTTCTTCTTTATGGTCCTGCAGATATTGCTGCATGCCTCAGTAACTAAACCCATATTTGTGTGTCTCAGCTTGATGGTTTACACACCTGCATCTCTGCTCATCAGATGGATCTTTATTTCTTATTTGGCTCACAGTTTTTCAGAATCACTTCATTATATGAGAATTGCAAATATACCAGAGGGTGAAAATGCAGATTGGCATCCCCCTGGTGACAAATATGATTGCAGTGGAGATAAACATGCATGTGATAAACAAAGCGTGTTATTTCTTTATAAGCGAGACAGGATATCCAGTCCCACAGGACAAGAAATACATTTAGAGACTGAGCTGGAGCTGCATGATGTTTATTGCTTGTTTCCTTTAATTCTAATAACAGAGAGTAATGGAGAGCAGAACACGAGATGGAGAATGAAAGATGTAAGCCAGTAGAGACAGAGGTTTGGAAAACCCAACATTTCACAGTGTAGACACTAATTTCCAGTTTAAATTAGGTTAATAAAAGGTGAATTAGTAAAGTTAATTATGCAATGATTAAGCAACAAAGAACATTCACCTCAGTCTGTTCTTGGTGGCATAAATTCAAGGTGTCAGAAACATTCCTCTATTTTCTGCCTAAACAAGTGATGTTATTACTTTGACCAAACCAGGAAGCAACAGACACATGCTTAGTCACACCATCAAACAGGCAGACCAGTCCTAGAGAACGATGTGACTTGTTAATGGAGTAATTTAAGAAAGATATTTGCTCTAATATTCAAGCACTCATATCAGTCACATTTACCTCCTGTTACCTGTAGTGGTGCTACTTTAAAAGACGTACCTTTATGCCACATTTAAAGGAATAAACAAACAGTTAATTTGCTATGTTTGATTGGAAAACTTGTCATAATATGGTGGTTTCAGCAAATGTGTCAGACTATTGCACCAGGCCCTGCCACAAACACACCTGACACACATCACCGCAGTCAATCCCCGGAATTCTAATCATCCTGACCATATATACTCCAGCTCCACGCACACTCCCCGTCGGACCTCGTTACCACTCAGTTGGACTTTCCTGCCTTCCCCTTCCCGGTCCCGACTCACCTGTCTTATCCTTGGACTCCTGTGTCGTAAGCTCCTTTGTCAAGATTCAGTTTGTGAATAAACCGTGCTTAATCTTGATCTGTCTGTGAGAGGTCCTTCATAACACAGACACTCTTAGACTTTATTAAATTTACTCTCATGCCCTCTTCTTCATTTCAAATTTTATAGTTTATTATTAAATAATCTATTTAATTGAGTTTTTATTTAACCAGAAAGTCCCTTGACACTACTGTCTTTTATTGCAATGGAGACCTGGCCAAGAAGGCATGCTATAGCAGTCTACACACATAAAAGCACAGCACACAATGAAACAGTTAAATAAAAACAAATACAAAACACACAAAAACCACCTTAGGAGACCAAGTTACTGAGCTAGTACCAGGCTGAACCCAGTGTTACCTTCAGAACTGCCTTAATTCTTGGTGTCATAGATTCAACAAGGTGGTGGAAACATTCTTCAGAGGTTTTGCTCACATTGACATGACAGCATCACACAGTTACTGCATGTTTGTCAGCTGCATCCATGATGAGAATCTCCCGTTCCACCACATCCCAAAGCTGCTCTACTGGACTGAGACCTGGTGCCTCATTTATCAAACTGTGCGTAGCAAAGCAAACTACAGGTGGCGTTTGCAGTGCAAAAAGAAAATGCTGCGCACTTCTATTTTCAGATTTATAAAAGAGTGCCCACGCACGTCCTACACCTGTTTCTGTTCATGAATCAGAATCAACTCTAAAGCGGGCACACGTGGGGGAACGCCTTCCCACACCCACATGGTGGCTATAAATGGTCAGGTGGACGCCTTTGAAGAGTTAAGAAGTGGAATTTTTCGGGGTTTAAGACAGAGATCCTGATGGACCATGTTGACAAACGTAAAAATGTTTATTTGGTGGGCACGGCGTGGGTACTGGTGTCAGAAAGGTAGAAAAGTGGTAGCAGGTGGCAGATGCTGTCATCACAGTGTCAGAAGGGAAGAAACTGCAGAGATATCAGAACAGGCAGCTGGATATCTCAGTCAGTAGATCATCCATCTGTCATGCAGAGACCGAAGTTTGAGTACCTGAGTGGTGAATTGCTTTGGAGAAAAGCGTCTACTAAATAAGTGTAATGATGCCGGTAATTTAGTCATTTGTTTTAATTTATAAAATAAATATGTACAGATACACCTGAGATTGGCAGCAGGTTATTTAGTGTTAAATAATATTTTTTTCTAGTTGCTGGGTGCTCCAGCTGGGTGGGTGGTGCAGAGGGACACAATCACCGCTATTAACCAGGTGGACAAGGAGTTGCGGGAAATAAAGACCGTCTTGACAGAAATTGGGACAATTAAAATAAAAAAAAACATTGTGTAAGAATAAATAAATAAAAGGAAATCCACTTCTTGTGCCTTTAATTGGCGTTGCATCACTTCTAGACCTCCAGCCTCCAGTCTGCGATCCGCTTTGCTGAATGACTTTCTGACGTGCTGGCAGCAGACTGTCCACCTTATTTAGCTGAATGTATTTTATAACATGTACATTTCGCTTCACAATAACAGAACATATTTTTGTGGTTGAAGTTCTTATTAATATCATCTCCCTTTTTCTTGAAAATCCTGTTTTTGTCCTCCTAGCGTGCGCTCTTAGGAGATTTAATATCGAATGTGCGTCTTTATTCATTTCTGCAAACAGCTTTAATATCTAACGTGGTGTGAAAGGTACTAGTGGATTGTGTAGAAATGTCTCACATTTAACATCATTTTCTTGATTTTATTCTGGACCGTTGGTGTTGCAGTTTCCCGTTATCCCAGATTTTGTGCGTACACCTGGGTCAGAGTTGACCTGGAGGTAGGGACATTTTCCCGTAAAGTTTGGTTTTGATAAATCCCAAAAGTTGACTATATAATTGGCGTGGCCGGATTTTGTTCCCACGCAAGTTTCATAAATGAGGCCCCTGGTGACTATGGAGGACATTGGAGTCCAGTAAACTTACTGTTATGTTCAAGAAAGCAGTTGGAGATGGTTTGAGCTTTGTGACATGGTGCATTTGGAAGTAGCCATCAGAAGATGCTACACTGGTCATAAAGGGATGGACATGGCCAGCAATATTACTCAGGTAGGCTATGGTGGTTAAATCAGGCCACGCTGGTACTTAGGGGCCTAAAGTGGGCCAAGAAAACATCCCCCACATCATTACACCACCAGTATTGATCCAGTGCAGGATGGATCCATGTTTTCATGATGTTTCCACCAAATTCTGAGCTTACCATCTGAATGTGGAGCTAATATGGAGACTCATCAGACCAGCAACGTTTCTCCATCTTCTATTGTCCAGTGTTGGTGAGTCTGTGTGAATTGTAGCCTCAGTTTCCTGTTCTTAGCTGAAAGGAGACACCTGGTGTGGTCTTCTGCTGCTGCACCCCATCTGCTTTAAGGTTGGACGTGTTGTGTGTTTACAGATGCTGTTCTGCAGACCTTGGTTGGAACCAGTGCTTATTTATCTTCATGTTGTCCATCTATCATCTCCAACTAATCTGCGTATTCTCATCTGACCTCTGACATCAACAGACAACTGCTGCTCACTGGATATTTTCTCTTTTTTAGACCATTCTCTGTAAACCCTGGAGATGGTTGTGTGTGAAAATCCCTGAAAATCAGCAGCTTCTGAAATACTCACACCAACAGCTATGCCACTTTCAAATTCACTTTAATCTTTTTTCTTCTTCTTTCTGATGCTCAGTTTGAACTTCAGAAAGTCATCCTGACCATCTTTACATGCATGGGTTTGTGCACAGGGTATTTTTACATACAGATAAGCCAAATTTGGCACTTTTATTAGGTCCATCTGTTCAGCTACATGTTAAAGGGAACTCTGAGTAGAAGCAATAATAGACTTTGATGAACATTTGCTTCAGCTGTAAAAACTTGATTTTAAAAATACTCAGTTTTTCATTTTTTATTAATTTTGAATAAATAATTTTCACTGATACGTTGTCATTGTTTACTTAAGTAACATTCTGGGTAATAACATATGAAGGTTGCTGTGGTCCCAACAGAGTAACACCTTAATAGTTTCTGTTCAGTCTTTTCAGTGTGAAATCTGAAATAATGATGAAGAATTCATTAAAATGACACTTTACAATAAGGGTGATGGGTGGATTCAAGATGACCAATATACCTATGGTTTTTTTTAGCAGCTGCTTACCCATTCATACCATACACACACTCAGAGAGTTTGTTGCAGAGACGTTCTCTGCTTTGAGGCAGCGGATGTTCACAGTGCGCTTCAGGATCAAATGTTTTCTGTTTCAGATGACCGCACACATTATATTCCATTACATGAATGTCACAGCCTGTCCTGCCGTTCCTCTGTCATCGCTCCCCTGATCCTCCACACCTGTTCCTGGTCCTCTCACGCCAGTCAAGCCTGATTAGTCACACCTGTCTCCCATCAACCCACCAGTCCTTATATTCCCCAGTTCCACGATCATTCCCTCTCGGACCTTAACCTACACACCTACATGGACTAAGCCTCTTCCCCAGCCTGGCTTCCTGTTTTCCTGTATCTCCAGCTACCTGCCTGAGTAAGATCATTCCTTTGTGTTGATTATACTAAATGAGTTCTGTTAACCCTTATCCTTTCTGCTTGAGGTCCATGTGTAACAATGTACATGGTAAATCACACAAGTAGATTGTTTTACCACCGTCAGGGTTCCTTTTAACACAAATCAGGGACTTAAGACCTTAAAACTATATATTTTTGTTTACTAATAATTGTTCACAAACATATCAATATTAACTGAGAAGTTCATATTCAAAAGCACTTATGTTGCATCGTGGTGGAAACCCTTATTCCACTTTTATTTTTATAATTAAAAGCAAAAATTACACCCTTAAAGTAAATGAAGAACTGCTCCACAATGATAAGGTCCATCTTCATGTCTTCCCAGTGTCAGATATGATGTCTTGTACTATGCCTGAGTAAATGACAAAACAAAAGAGAAATGTTTGTTTTTTGTTTTTTTTATCTTAAAAACCATGCCTTTACAAATTAAAAACCATGCTATAAATAATTCCCTGAACACAGATGTCAATGATTCAGCAAATAAATCATTACTCGGCATTAAAATACACTTTCCGTCATGTTTTGTGAACATCGGGGTGTAAATGTTGAGCAACAGGTGAAACTAAACATCGTTGTATCAGTTTTTATAGTAGTATTAATCATTTCTCAGGTTGTAGGCTTTAAAATCTGTCAAACTCTTTTTTTCCCTCATCAATCTACACCTACATCCTGGACATTAAAATGTGTGTGACTTCATTAAAAATTAAAATCTGAAATGTCACATTGATCAGTATTCAGACCTATTCTCTGAAGCATGTCTGCAGCAGCTGAAGCCTTGATTGGTTTTGGATGTGACTCACAAAATTTTGGACCCGGTACATCAAACTCTTATGTTACACTACAAAATGTAATGCAGGACCAAGTTTGACCCAGTGTAGCCCAATAACTGTCCAGCTTTTTACTCTGGTTGCTGATGGGATCTCTCTTTGGTTCTTTAAAATGTGAAGCTTTCATTTAAAAGAGAACAACTGTTGCTCTCTCTGCACTGAATCCTTATTTTTTTTTTCTCTCTCTCTCTTGGTCTGCCACCAGCTTTTCTTTTCTTCTCTACCATCTCTCTCACCCAGCACATTGTCTCTTATAATTATAGCTGAATTATCATTACAATCAAAGGCTCCATTATCACTGTTGTGACTCTGGCCTCTTAATTTTCCTTGCCTCTTTCTGTTCCTCCTCTTTCAGGCCTCCTCCTCCTCAGCTATTATCAGCTTGGAGGCTGAAAAGACGAAGACGTGAGGAGAGAGGGAGAGGAAGATCTTCCCCCTCCTCCTCCTCCTCTGTGTCCTTGGCTGGCAGATTGCAGCTGTAATGAATGTATGTGATTCCTCTACACTCCACACTCCTGGCATTTTAATTGAATTTTTTATTCCTTCTCTCCAGGAGGATGAGGAGGAGTGGGGAGTGTAGGTGTGTGTGTGTCTGTCTCTGTTAAAAATAGCATGTGTGAAATGTGAAGAGTGGGAGTGATGGATGAGTCAGTGTGTTTCAACTTTACAAGAAGCCCCTGCTGTGTTTTGTTCAAATAATTGAAAGTTTTTGACATCACCTGACCCCGGATCATTTTTTGTCAGTTTCATCTCAAATCATTCAAACTTCTCCAATTTAAAAAAAAAAAAAAAAAAAAAAAAAAAAGAAAAAACTTCTGTCTCCTCCACATTCAGCTTATGGATGTTTTGCTCCTGTAAACAGATCAGTGCTGAGATGGTCTGTGATGTGACATATATCAGTCGGATGTGTCACTGATAATCTAACATAACGCACTACTTCCCTGAAGCAGGTATGTTTGGAAAGACATGGATGTGCAAATGCCAAAACACATCAAAGATCAGAGCATAAACTAAACCATGAGGCACAAATATTAACTAAGTCTGGAGAAACTGAGGCTTGAAGACAACCTTTACTGTATCGTACCACTGATTGGGGTTTTATGGTTAAACAGCCAGAAAGAAACCTCTTGCTTTCAGTTTGCCAATTTTCTAAACATCAACCAAAATAAATCCGCCTATAGCTGCGTTTCCATTACAGTTTTTTGCAAAATAAAAGTCATATTTCTAATTTGCAGGTGTTTCTATTGAATGGTGGTAAATGCATTAGCCGTTTACCACGTAAAATCTCATTTTGCGAGACTTCATTTTAAGGAGGATGAAGATTTATAATTCTTTGTAAAACTCTGCATTTCACTGATGCTTCCTATCAAAGAAGGCAGTTTCATGTTATTCTTTATTTGTAAAAAGATTTACATCTCCTGTGTCTACTGATACTGCGCCATCTTTAGTTAGTTAGTCTGGGGACGTGTCTATGTGGGGAAAAAAAAGTTTCTATTAAACTTTTGTGATTTACTTTAATATCGACACGTCGGAAACACCACCTCATGAGAGCATATAAACTTTTTAGCGTTATTTGAGAGCTTTTTTTGAAATTCAGGTATTTCCATTACCAGTTTTTATTGCAATATTTAGGTATTGCCCAATTCTAGGGGTAATAGAAACATACTAAATGATACCAAGCTTTTTTGGGAGAGAATAATATTAAGGATCTGCAGCAGTCTGATCTTACAGAAACAAATATATGAACTAATTCATTTTCATCACTTGGACACAGGATGTCCAAGTGGTTGGTTTCATCCAGCTCTGAGTTTCATTTACTTAAAAATGAACATTTATTCCAGGCTGTCTGACGATATTAGCTAATGAAACCATTTCAAAAGTTTTGGCCGAAGTACAAAACCCAGAGGAACTTAGTTCTACCTAAAACTCAGCTAAAATAAACTCAGCTAAAATCATGCTAAAACCCATCTAAAACTCAGCTAAAATACAACTAAATCTCAGCTAAAATAAACTTGGCTACAATAGAACGAAAACTCAACTAAAATCCTGCTAAAACTTAGATGCAATATAACTAAAACTTAACTAAAAATTATGCTAAACCTGAGCTAAAAACCAACTCAAATTCAGCTTAAACTCAACTAAAATGCTGGAAAAATACTGTTAGAATAATTCTCTCTAAATTGCTGCTATTGGGGTTCTGCTAACAGCACCCCTCCCCCCGAAGGAAAATCTGCAAGTACTATGTGGTAATACACCATATAGATTTCATTGAAAAGCTTTTTAATATATTGGAATTACATCAATAGCACAAATGGTCCAGGTGTTGTGGTATTTGACTTGCGCATGTCATTTTCTGTCACCAGCGATGTGATCGGATTAGAAGGGTTTAATCAGCCTGATGTGGTTCCTTTAGTCCCAATAACATGTTCAAACCTATATCACCTGACGTTCATCTGAGCATAAAAGACTCAAAAGAGTTAACGATGAAATTCACACTTTCTGTATTAGACTATTATTATTTTATTAAATCCTATTACTATTTAAAGAAGCACTGGTCTAAGTTAGATAAAAACATCTGTTCCATCATGTTTTCTTTTTTTGTGGGTGTTTTAATCTTTTGCTCTTCTGGCATTACCAGTGCCAGAAAAGCAGAGGAGTGGCAGCAGGTGGCAGATGCTGTCAATTCTGTGTCATCAGGATGATGCAGGTAATTTATTCTTTTGTTTCATATTAGAAAATAAACTTATTCAGACACATGTGAGATTTCACTGGCACCAGTTTATTATCTGTTATTTCTTTATATTTCCTGGTTGTTCCAGCTGGGTTGGCAGTGCTGCAACTGTGGTTGGAGAGGGTGAGGCCATTGACTCCACAGCACCTTCTGCACCCCTGCAGCAGCCTCACAGTCTGTCTTCACAGAGGAATCAAGCACAGAGGGACACAATCAATGGCATTAACGAGGTGCCAAGGAGTTGCAGGAATTAAAGACCGCCTTGACAGAAATTGGGACAACACTGAAAAAGCTTGTGAAAAAAATAAATAAATAAAAATTCTCCAGCTCTTATGTGTTTCATAAGCGTTGCATCCTTTCTAGATGCTGGCATACAGCAGCAGCAGACTCTCAACCACGAAGGGATGGGGTTCATGGTCAGGGACAACATTAGGCTCTGGTGGTAGTGGCACGTTCTCCTTTAGTTCCATGTTATGTAGCACAGCACATACCCTCACTATCTTACACACCTTTGAAAATATGTAACATTATATATTTTTATTTGCCTTTTCACCCATTGTGTAAGGAAAGTTAAGATACCGTCCAACACCTCTGGCATAACACGGCTGAAGGTTGGCTGTGAAATCCCCAAACTGTCAGCCAGGTCCCTCTGAAAGGTGCCGCTTGCCAGAAAACCCAGCGTTGTCAGCACTTGCAGAGGGACTGGCACCACATGTACTTCTGTAATACAGGCCCCAAAGCATCACAGAGGTCCAAGAGCACATGCCAGTGTCTGAAAACCCACTTACTCCAGAGTGTCCCATGCAGCACATCCTCCAGCATAATGGTAAAGCCATTTTGCATCTTTACACACTTGGGGTGCATGCCTTCTCTATATCCAACCATCACTCATTTTCTCCACCGCTTCAGTTGGGAAAATACCCTGATTTTAAATAAACTAAGATGGAGTGATGGTGCTGATGTCCGTGTGTTAAGGGATTTTGTTTAAAAAAAATAGTGAAACTTTCACCCTGAAACTTCACATTTCTGCTGCTCGTTGTCATCATTATATAACCAGTGGTGACACATTGACCACATGTGGGCTCCCCCTCCTCCACCTGCCTCCCCCGACATCGTGACTTGGTGAGACAATCTTAGATCAGACGCCCCTTCTGACTCACACAGCTGCCGTCCAGATTGTTGAGCTTCTCTGCCCCCCCCCCCCCCCCCCCAACACACACACACACACACAAACTCAGCCAGCTTACATCACTGAAACAGACTGTAAATGTGGAGAGTCACTACATGCCTGATGGCGTGCACGACTCACGCCCGTCTTGTTAACAGGTCTGAGACTTCATGTGAGACAGAAGTGGAGACCAAAGTTTGGAGGTTCAGAGCCGTGACAATGAAGAACAAAAGAAGGATTCAATGTGATTCTGCAGTTAGAAAAGATGCACATGAAAACGTGAAAACAGGCTCGTCTCCATCTGCCACCAAGATAACTTCTGACTTTACAGCCTGTAGGTATTTTCAGGAGTCTGACAGAAAACAAACAAAAAGAAAATCTCTTACCAATTAAAGAAATGTTTCTAAAAATGATACAAGGTTTGGATCGTCCTCCATCCTCCCAGAGGTGATTAAATTTAACTCTTAAATAAGACCTGGATGTCTCTGAGCTGCTTTGGAAAGTTTGTTCTCATTTTCCCAAAGAAGTGGGTCTTAAGTAAGAATTTAAATCTGAGTGTCTGAGCAGCATGGATGTAAGAAAGAGAAAATTTCACTGAAAATGCTCTTTCTGAATATGGAACCTGTAGGACAGAGCAAACTAATTAGTGAAAGTGCTTCCTATACGAGATACGAGGACCTACAGCCTGGTGGGGTGTTTTTTTTTTCTTTTTTTTTTTTGGTAACACTTTACAATACTGGACACAAAATTTGCTTCATTACTAGGGAACGCCTTAGGGGCGAATCAGGAACTAATGGGTAGTTAACCAGTACTTACTGGTGACCACAAAGACCAGGCTTATTAGGAAACTACTGGTTAATTATTTGCTTTGTTACTAGGGAAAGCCTTATAGGCCAATCAAGAAATTAATGGGAAGTTAACCAGTACCTACTGGTGCGAAAAAAGACCAGGCTTATTAGGACACTACTGGTTAATTATTTGCATAGTTACTAGGGAACACCTTAGGAGTGAATCAGGAAGTAATGGGTAGTTAACCAGTACTTACTGGTGACCACAAAGATCAGGCTTTTTAGGGAACTACTAGTTAATTATCAGGGGAACCAAAAAGGAATGAATCAGGGACAAATAGATACTTAAGTGGGTAGAGCAGTCATCCTTTAGCCCAAGAGTTGTTGGTTCGATCCCATCCCGGAGAGCTCATATAGAGGTGTCCCTGAGTACCCCTAATTGCTCCTGATGGGTTGTGGTGAGCGCCTTGCATGGCAGCTCCCACCGTCAGTGTGTGAATGGGTGAATGTGATGTACATGTAAAGCTCTTTGGGTAAAAGCTCTATATAATTATAGACCATTTACCATTTAGGGGAACAAAAGACCAATTCTTCATGTGAGTACTGGATTAACTCTGACCCAGTGACATCTCATTTTGTCAAAAACTTGTTTCCTAGTTGTAAACACTTTACTTTACTTTACTAAGTAAAAAGTCATTACTTAATCACTGACAAGTCAGTATTTATTATATAGTATTCATATAAAGTCAAACATCATATCAATAGATAGAAGTACTTTATTCATCCCAAGCTGGGAAATTTAGGTAGTACTTACTGAGGAACGAAACATTAACTAATTAACTAACTAATTAACTAAATAACTAATTAACATTAACTAATCAGTACCTGGCCAGTACCTATTACCTTTGTGTACATTCTTGTAAAGTCAAACATCATACCAAGTACTTACTGAGGAACGAAACATTAACTAATCATTACCTGACAGTACCTACTAGTTTTGTGCCCTTTTTTCTATACTGAAAATAACAATTTGATCTATTTCTAACCAAAGTTAGATCCAATTTTTATTATAAGTATCATGACTTTATGCATATAGCTATCTAAAATGTGCAAACCATTCAAAATTGATAACAATTGCAGAACAAGAGACAGTATTTATTAAACAAACTGTACCTTAAAGTTTGACACACACACACATGCAAGCATTTCCCACAATATATGGAAACTATCGTTTCCATATATTTTAAAGTTTGTACTGTTTGCGTATCTCGTGAAGCATATGTCCAAGTGCACCATTCTTGTGAGATTTGGCCACCCAATGTGTCCACTCTATTGAGGCAAGCTGTTTCTTCAAGGTGTTCTCTGTTCGATTGCCAGGCAGGCTCCAGACCTGGGATTAGTAGGTAGACCACTCACACTCAATGTTCTTTGTAGGGGCACCTGTTTCTCCCTTTACAAATGACCGGCTGTGGTTTACTGAATAGTGAACATATCCACTATTAGCCAGTGCCGTCATCTAAACCCTCCATTGATCTGAGATGATAGTGGTCTCTTGGCAATCATAACACCGTATGACTGGGATCAAGTACCGCCAGGATTGTTTTCTGACTAGCCTCAGAATGGGCCACCTTCTCAGGCTTTTTATGCCTAGCATTCGAAAGACCCATGTTCTCCTTCTCCAGATTCGTTCAAATCTTCCCCGACCATACTGTTCAAAAGAAGAAAACATGGTAGTAAAAGAAAGTTTAATAATTTTCAGAAATTCACAAAGTTCTTTGTATTTACTTGTAAAAACACACAGAAATATATAATTGGATATACTATTAGATCATTTAATTGGCTGTGTAAATGTCAAAGTTAAAAAGTTAAAAATCACTTATAAAGATCTTTAATAGATTTTATCATTCCACTTTTAGATCACAAAACCAAAGTGTGGTCCCATTTTTTTCTTTTAAATAAAGAAAAAGTTGACAAATTACACTGATTTGCAATGACATTAAAACATGAGATCCAAAATAACATCATCTTGTTACAATAGTGTTGAGGAATCTGACCTCTGATGCTGATTTTTTGCCTAATTGACCACTGCAGGGCTTTGGTCAGAAAGCACATGAGCCATCAGTAAAATGTGTAAGTGTTGTAAATTGAATACAGTGTCCTAAAGAAACACTTCACGGTACATAAAATACATCATATCAGCGTGAATCAACTAGTATTCACCAGTACTGCTATAACGCTTAAACATGTAGCGTGCACATGTTAACTGTTAAGTAATCTGAAGTTAACAGTCATACAGTTAGTTTAACGATGCTAAATCCCGATCATGCTAACGGGCAGAAATGGGCATTTTAAAGAGGGCAAACATACACAGGAGTGGCACAACACTAGCAGAAAGAGTAAGTTACATTTACAGATTAATCTTGCTTCAGAATAAACACAACGCACATAGTCAGCACTGCCATACCACTGGAAACATGTCAGAAAAGGAAGAGGAACTGCATAAGCCGTCTTCAAATTAAATGCCGACTTCAAATTAAAGGTATGAATACATGAACATTGATAATTTGAAGAATTCATAACAAATTGCATAAAGCTGTTTAATACTGTAATAATGTTATGTTATTAAAAATAATAATGTTTAATGATTTCCAACCCTCACTGAAAAAAACTCTTTCAGGGGTATCGTTCATATGACATTATTTTATAAAGTAAATTTATTCTAATAAATCAATTGAATTAAATTTTGATGTCTTATTAAGTAAACTAAAAGTGAAAACTGTGAATATTTTCCCAAATTAGTATTTTGCAAGAAAAAATTAATCCTGTTGGACCACTGCATAATTTGATTTCCCAAAACTCAATTTAAAAGTGTTTTCTCTAAGTCAGTGGTTCTCAAACCTTTTACAGTATGTACCACATGAGAAAATATCGAGCTCACCAAGTACCACCATCATGAAAAACCTGAACATACAGTAGCAAACATATTAAGCTATAACATACATAGCTATTAGCTATGGACAGTTCATAAAGGAACTGGGCTGCACGGTGGTGTGGTGGTTAGCACCACAGCCATACAGCAAGAAGGTCGCTGGTTTGAATCTCAGCTGGAGGGGGAGGTTCGAACTTTGTGGCCTTTCTGTGTGGAGTCTGCATGTTCTCCCCGTGTATGCCTGGGTTCTCTCCAGGTTCTACAGCTTCCTCCCACCGTTGTGGTTGTTTGTCCCCTATGTGTTTGCCCTGCGATAGACAGGTAACCTGTCCAGGTGTACCTGCCTCTAACTGGTAATGCTGCAATAGACTCCAGCTTACCCGCGACCCTTATTAATGTTTAATAATTTTATTAAAAAATATTTATGACTTTCCTCTAAGTACCACAAAGAGGGCTCTCGCGTACCACTGGTGGTACACGTACCACAGTTTGAGAATATAGGCTCATATACAGTATATAGGCATTCACTGACTGTCAAGTAACACGCTATGAAACAGGTAAGTAGCATTTTATATTGTCTAATAAATTTGTTTGTACCTCATCTACCACAGATGTATGCAATAAACAGAAGCACGTTCCTCAGTTTGCAGCCAGTGCATGGTCTTACTGATTTTAGTCCCTCTAGTTTCAAAAAGTTAGCTTTAGCATACATAATAGTTGTGTGCAGTTTGCCACATTTGAAATGTCTGTGTCTCTAGTCAGCTCTGGTGACAAAGCTAAAAATATACTCCGTTCAAGGAACAAAAAGAAAGAAAAGGATTAAGAAGAATTTAACTTGCCTTCTAATTTGTTTATGTTAAGATATTTAATTTCCCTGTGAGTGTACTGTGTTATGTTGTCATTTTTATATGTAATGTGGTTTAGTTGTTAAACCGTGAAAGTTTCTGGGCCTACTCAGGCAGACGTGGTGATGAAAAGAGAAAGCTTGAAAAAAAAAAAAAAACGAGTTTTCCACCTGCCATCTATTTTTTATTTTTTTTATAATGTGAACAGAATGTTGAAGAGGAGTGTTTAAATATAAGCTGTTACTAAAGCAGAAGGTTTTAGTGATCTGTTCATGGTTCAGTTACTTTTCTTTTTTCAGTATATCATCCTTCTTCGAATTTAGCATGAAATGCTATGAAATGACTACTTAGACATTTCTACATATATTCAAATGTTCATCTGTAAAGATTATAGAGGATGTTAGTAATATTCTGACATTATACAAAGAGCCGAAGATCCCTAACATTTTGTGAGCAATGTTTTGCATTCATCTAACACACAGGTGTCAAACTCCGGTCCCCGAGGGTTGGTATCCTGCAGGTTTTCATCGTTTCCCTGATCTAACACACCCAACTGAAATTATTGGGTTACTGTGAAGAAGTTGACAAGAAGCCGTTGGATCCATTTGCTTTTATTCAGATGTGTTAGATCAGGGAAACGATGAAAACCTGCAAGATACCAACCCTCGAGGACCGGAGTTTGACACCCCTGATCTAATGTTTGTTGACCATTTAAAAGCTTATAATCAAGTCTACTCAGATTTGTTTGTTCCAGGCAAGTAGTATAAAGAAGCGTGCTTACAAAATGTGCCATCAGATCAGAGTAGGGCATCCATCTAATGCCCTGACTGATCAGTCGTTTTAAACTGAGTGAAAACTAACCCCACCCAGCTAGCAACTAGATTGTCTGGGAGGATGACCATGTGGACTCACTGAGACTTTGATTGGTTTGCATAGTTTTGTTTCCTCCAGACATCCAGCATTTTGTCATAACTAGAATACATTTTATTTGAAGTGTAAATCTTGTAACATTTATCTAATCTTGTGTCATTGTATGATTTCACAGTGAACCTGATGTATTTGTTGGATAACAATGACCATTTTATTTCATTCATTTCTTTTTCACAAGACAACTGAATCTAATTACTGGGAGTGGAAACTTGGCATATCCGATCCAGTTTTGTGTCATTCTCATACACATTAGATGAGTCCCCTGGGGGGAAAGACTAACACACATGCTTTAAGTTCTTTCAAGAAATCCTGCATTTGTGACAAATTATTTTCAGTGGAATAGTTTGGTCTATTCAAATAATATTTGATATCTCCCATATCGCATAATATGCAATATGGGAGATGCTTGTCAATAGCTTGCCAGAAAAGGGGAGTCATCCCTTCAGAGGGGACACAAAGGCCCAACTTTAAGATATCTGTCTTGAAACAATATATTTAGAATATTTTACCTAATTTTGCCATCACTTTGCTTTTTCCTCCTAAACTACAGTGCCAGTTGGGGTTCATTAGTTTTCCTACACATACTTTTTCAAAGCAGTTTAGTTCCAGAAAAAAAAGCTATATTTTTCATAAAACCCCACATAAAATATAACAAACTATCCATTAAAGGTATATCAATTAGAATTTATGTTAACCTTTAGGGCTTTCATTAAACTTTTATACAAGAGGCTAGCAGCAGTAAGTCATACCTTTCTTCTTTTTTTTACCTCTTCACTGACAGATGGGATGGCCCTGTAAATTGTGCAGCACTGTTTTACCAACAAAAACTGACATATTAAAGCATTATAGACTCCATCATGGAACCTTTGGACACAGCCATGCCTTGCCTTGTATACATATAAAACAGTTCGGTGCATTGATGAATTGGTAGATGATCTTCACTTCGTTGCAAGTTATGTAACAGCATCATCATTTAGAGGTATTATTGTTTCACATTTAAAGGAAAATAGCCAAACTATTGATGACACATTTGTTACATCTCTTGTGGAAGAATTGTGCAAAGCTAATCCTTTAAGCATAACACTTAGTAGTTTTGGTCCTTTGTCTTCATCATTCAGGAGAAAGCAGTACTATAAAGAAAGATATAAAGTTGTTGAGCCTGTGGAATACATCCTTGAACCAACTTAGAAGAGAAGTTTCCAGTATGTCCCAATTCTTCAATCCCTGACTCAGATTTTGGATAAGGAAAGTCTGAGAGAAAAAGTTCTGAGTAAAGAACAGGACAACTTGTCATCTTCTACATATCAGTCATATCGTGATGGCACAATCTATAAAGAGAATTCTTTTCATTTAGCAGAACTAAGAATTACTCTTGTACTTTACATTGATGAGTTTGAGATCTGCAATCCACTGGGAACATCAAGAAAGAAACATAAAATTACAGCTGTATAGTGGGTCTTTGGCAACATCCCTCACTCATCTTGATCCACTCTGAACTATACTTGGCAATTTAATGTAAAGCAGTTGATACTAAAAGATTTGGTTATGATGAAGTGCTTGCCCCTTTATTAAAAGA
The DNA here is from genome assembly GCF_017639745.1 of Melanotaenia boesemani. Lineage (NCBI taxonomy): Eukaryota > Metazoa > Chordata > Actinopteri > Atheriniformes > Melanotaeniidae > Melanotaenia > Melanotaenia boesemani. The sequence goes on from NC_055684.1 coordinate 9,145,975, forward strand.
CATTGCTGTCTTGGAGCAAGAGGGCATCTACATTTCCACAATACGAAAAAGTGTGAAAGGAAGTGTGTTTTGTGTAGCTGCAGACAACCTTGGAGCACACTCAATTTGTGGACTAGTGGAAAATTTTTCTGGACCATTTATTTGCAGATTTTCTCTCGGGCAGCGATCAGAATTTCAGAAAAAGGAGGTGAGGTCAGGTGTGTTTCCTGTTCGTACCAAAGAGGCACATGCCACTCATGTTTCGAAGGTTAAAGAAAACCCTTCCCTGACGCATTGTTATGGTGTAAAAAAGGCATGCCCATTGACTGGAAATTTGAGTAATTTCCATTGTGTCACTGGCTACCCACCAGATTTATTGCATGACATTTTTTAAGGCATTCCTTTGGAACTGGGTCTTTGCTTCAATGTTTTCATTTCAAAGAAATATTTCACATTTGGTGAACTTGACAGTGCCATCTTAAACTTTCCGTACAAGTGGGGTGACAAAACTGATTCTCCTCAGCCAGTGCCTGCAACTTTCTCATCACAAAAAAAGATTGGAGGAAACGCACATGAAAATTGTGCTCTTATACGATTGCTGCCTTTTATTGTTGGAGACAAAATAACCGTCGGCGATTCAGCCTGGCTTTTGCTTATGTCTTTAAAAGACATTATTGAACTTGTTGTTGCTTCAGTCCACAATGAAGAAAACATAGCATATCTTGACTCAAAAATTTCCGAACACAGACACAGATTCCAAGAAGTATTTCCAAATGAAGATTTGATTCCAAAGCACCACTTCTTGGAGCACTATCCAGCCCTAATAAAAGCTTTTGGACCTCTAGTTGCTTTCTGGACTATGAGATTTGAAGCAAAACATAGTCAGTTTAAACGGATTGTGAGGCATACTGGAAACTTCAAGAACATACTCCTTTCCCTGGCTACAAAGCACCAACTTGTGCTAAGCCATTACTTGCATTCTACTGCTGTTTTGCCAGCTGTTGGTGTTGTAAGAATAAAAACAGTGCCATTAGATGTGCTGCATGTAGATATCCAGGAGTCAATCAGGCATCTGTACCCTTCTCAGTCTGAAGTTAATCTGGCTGACACAGTCACCTACCAAGGAACAAGGTACTCAAAAGGCATGATTGTGATTTATGGCTCCACAGCAGGTCTTCCTGATTTTGTAGAGATTGTTCAGATTGCAATTTTTGGGGAAAGAGTGCATTTTATTGTGAGAAGGCAGATCTCATGGTATGATGAACACTATCGTGGATATCATTTGGAGCAAACTGCTCACACGACTCTTGTTGAACAACAAAATCTAAGTGATGTATGTCCTCTGTCAGCTTATACTATTGCAGGAAAGTGCATGGTGACGTTAAGGCGTCATATCTGCATCAAGTGCTGAGAATCATTTCTGTCTTCCAAGATATGGAACAACCTGTAAGATTCCGAGTCCTCATTCACCATGAAGCCAAGGAGGTAACACTCAACAGTGGAATACCCTCAACTGTGGCAGAGTTGGTTGAAGCCATCAAGCAGCATCTTTCCATAGCCACAGATATAAGTCTTCAGTATAAAGATGCCGACTTTGATGACTTCTTCACACTTACATCTACAAATGACCTGAAAGATAAAGACACACTCAAAGTAGTGTATGCACCAATAAGCTTGACACTGACAGCTGTTCCCCAGGAAAGCACCCCTGATGTCTCTGATATGATGTCCTCATGTGAGTGTGAGAGTCTGTCTGTGGACTCAAACGATACTGTGATTATGAGTCCATCGCCTTTTGAAAGGCAGAGCCCATGGCCAGCTGTGTTTCCCATTCCAAATTTTTCACACAACACTGAACTGGCTTTAAGAGAAGGCAATTACATTTATTTAAGAGAAGGCATCCCACTGACATCCCCAAGTGTCAAATCTGACATCCTGGAGCGCCTGGCAGAGGCCAAGTTTTCTTGCACAGCTTACCGCAATGATGCCCAAAGAAGTGCAGTAGCACAGGCATTAGTTGATAAGCATCCCTGCCTAAAGGAGCCTGGATCTTTTAATGGAATTTATGGGTGGCAGCAGAGCCTTAAATACAAATGTGGAAACTACCGGACCAAACGTAAAGCGCTGGGAAGCTCTGAACTCCTGATAAACATGCTGAAACACAAGCCAGAGGATGAAAGAAAAGTTGCAAAAAATATCAAGAAACCAAAGAGGGCAGAAATAAATTACCTGCCCTCACATCCACCTGGTGAAACAGATGAAACCCTTGAAAGTCTGAGACTTGACCTAATCACTGCCAGCAAGAAAAAGGACAGTGTCAAAAGCATAAATAACATGATGGCTCAGATGTACAGCTGGAGAAGACAGGAAGTGGTATCCCAGTCCCCAAGTGCGGCAGAGTTTAAAGAACGTTGGCCTGCTCTCTTTGAACCACTCCAGGTAAAGGATTTATCTAAGCTTACCTAAATGTTTAAATTTGCTGTTCATGTAATTGTGGTTAATAAACCATAATTTAGACTAGAGATGTCTGTCTCTTTTTGCACACGTACAGAACACCCACAATTTCCCATTGATTGTAAATTAGAGTATTTGATTGTATAAAACTACCAAGTGGCCAATATTTTCACTAAATTTCCAAAGTAACACCAACGTATTTGTTGTTTTCCAGATAAACGCAGAGTTCCTAAGATGCACAGCTGTTCCACTGGAATCAACATTTATGTCCCAGCTGGATAGGTACACTCCAAAACTCCTGGAACTGTTCAATGCGAAGGGGGGAGCTGTTGGACAGCGCATTAAGAACTTGATGATGGAACTGGTACAGGTGAGACAAAAGTGGCTAAAAAGATTAAGAAACATTAATATATAGAGTTGATTGGTGTACAGTTATTTAGTTTAATCAGAACAACATCAAATTTACATTTTTAAGACATATTCTAGTCTTCCAGTTATTAGCTATACAATTCAGAAGTGAGTTAAAAATGGGGCATAGGTAGGTTCCTTCACATCTAAATAATTTTCTGGTGTGTGGAATAAGGTATGCAGCAATTTGAGCAAATGTGGTCACATGATATATTTTTTTATAATCTTAAGTTTTAGTGATACCAGGTTTTGGTCTGCAAGCACCTTGAGTTAATCTGAACACTTAAGATGTATAGAAGTCTCTTCAGTCATCCAGTATGCCTTTTAAAGGATTGAATTTTTGTACCAACTGAAAATGTATGCCTCCACTATAAAGCAAAGACTTTTTAAAGTCTAGACACACATTCAACAATACATCATACAATACTACTGGGAAAAATATTAGGAAGGTCAAGTGAAGTAAGTAAATGGGAATAAGAATATTTTTTCCCTAAAATTTCATGACCCTTTTTTTTTTCTATCAAGGTAAAATGCAACTGGTAATTCATCCCTTAGTAATGCCACAAATAATAGATCAAATCATAAAAAATCTTGACATTGCATTGTACGTAATGTTTTAAACCTTTTAAAATATGTATAATCTGAAAATTGATATCAACATATGGGCTTCTCAAACAAAATTTTCCTTTAAAAAATCTTTAAATGGTCTGCATTGCAAGATGTTTTTATTCATTATTATTTCTTATAATTGTAGGACCCAAGTGTTTATCCATTGAAGAAGAGAGACATTACCTTGAGATGCCTCATCGAATACATGGGAGAAAGTGGACAGGAGCTAATTTCTGACTACCATGTAAGCACTGCTTAAAAGCAAGATTGCACTGGTCTGATGTACAGAAGTAAAGTATTCATTTTAAGTTGACCAGTTGATCTGTGGGTGTGGGATTTGTTGTTTTGGATTGATTTTCCTGTAAGGTTTTTATTGTTAAAAAATTTGAAGTAACATGATGTGAAGAACTCAACTAAAAAGTAAAGTTTATTTTTATTGCATGGTCACAAAGTGCTTAGCAGAAAATGTAAGTCACTAAAATTGATAAAATTCAAAACCAAATGAGAGATTTAAAATAAGATACATAAATTGGATAAATGTAAAACCAGTCCCATAAAAGCCCAAGTAAAACTAAAAGCTTGTTATAAAAAAATGTCTTTAAATACTTTTTAAACAAATATCCAATTTATGATAGTGGCAGGTTTTTCCACAGTCTCAGTGCTGCTGCTTGGAAAGATCAGTCCCATCAAATCCTAAAGTGAGGAACCATTAAAGGATTATGATTGATAACAGTAGAGTTCGCCTCAAAATTTAAGTCCATATTTTTGTTTCCTGTAGTATTTGTAGCTATTTTGGTGTTAGTTGTCATGGAAACTAAAACTAAAAGTAGAAATGTTTCTTTTATTTAACTACATTAAAAGTTTTTATTCAAGCATTTAGAGTTTTTTTATGTCTTAAAGGGGACAGCAGAGACCACTGTGCATGAGGACTTGCAGATGCACTCAATGAAGATATACGTTTGCCATGCACCAGACGCTGTAGGCATCATCATTGAGGGAATCCCAGTCCTTACCAATGTTGGAAATCTTGCCAAAGCCTGCTGCTTACTCCTTGGGGTGACCTATGCACTTAACCTCCAATACCCATCAAAACTTGCAAAAACATTTGAAGTCTTTCAAAGATTTTTTGTTGGACTGGACACGCTTCACCCAAAACCAAGCTCCAAGTTCGTTGCACTGAAAAACAAGTTGCTTTCATAGGCTGGTCCTGAAACAGCTGTTTTGCTGCCTGTTCAAGACTGTTCTGAATGTTTTGAAGCCAGATGACTGAAATTTCTTAGTGTTTTATAGATTTTTCTATTAGAAAGGTTTCATCTTGTTAGTGAACTAACCTGTGTAAATTGTTCAGTGAAAATGTTTTATACACACTAAAATGTTTTATACACACTAAAATGTTTTATACACACTAAAGCCTTATGTGGCAGTATTCAAACAAAGGCCAGTTCTTCCTGTTTCCTCTCCTTAATTTTATTTTTTTTCCATTGCTTTGGGCACTGATGTTGGAGGACACAGAGTTGACTAAGTTATGTTATGTATGGCCAAACATTTAACACTATAAGTATTAAGCGAAATTGCTCATCGAAACATTTTCTGGTGCACTGAATCCTCTATTTAAATGTCCTAATATGCTTGGTACTGTTTCTATTTGCTAATAAAAAATTTTTTAAATGGAATACTTGTGTATTTATTAAATTTGTTTCAACACTAATACTTTTAGTTAATACAATCATAATATAAGGAGCTGGTTAAAATTAATATAACTGAATAATCTAAATCTTATCAATTTGTTAAATGTTTTTTTTTTTTTATTGAGTAATGTATTGTATATTCTTATAGTTGGTTTTGCTCAATTTATTAGTAGTTTATGATAGACTCAACTTAATATTTTAGCTTACAGAGAAGTGCATATTATTAAGTATTCCCAACTCAAAACATAAGTTTGTTTACTAAACTTCAAAAAATTGCTTGGAAAATGTTGCCTTAATTTTTTTAAGTAAGATCTAAGAAACAGTTTTAACAGTGCTGGTTGTTAGGGTAAGCGAAGTTGACAGTTTAAAGTTAACAGTTTAAACTTTCTCCCTTAAGGATGGGTAATGATTTGTTGTCTCACCCACCCTGCAGAGGACAGGATGTGGTGGTCACAGCTCTGTGTGAAAAGGGTCATAAAGTGTTGTATGCTAATGTGCTTCCCTGTTTGAAGTTTGCGAGAACTTTGCTTGCTCTACTGAAGTGTGATAGCTGCTCAATAAAAAGGGGGCACTGGGGTTGAGACTTCGGAGTTGACACCAGACACTCTCTGAGTGCTGAACCACTGTCTCTCCCCATCGCGATGAAGCTGACTTCACTCTGAGTTCTTTGTGTCTTATTCTATGATGGAAAAATACCCATCATTTTTGGTGCCGTGACCCGGATCCCAACATACCCATTCGTTGACAGGAGGAGGCCTGAACACCGAAACCCGCGCGGGCAGCCATCATCAGGACGGCTGAGAGGAAAGACCTGACGACTGAATTGTCCAACAGGCCGGTGATTTACTTCATGCTCATCCTGCCAGCGGTGGATTGACGGGATCCGTGACTGAGGAGGACACCGAACCCGGAGTGAGTATAAGCAAGAGAGTGACGCTAGGGAAAGAAATAACAGACGCCAGGTTAAACCTGGGAGCAGTCTTTGTTATAACACGCCAGATTAAATCTGGGGCAGTGTTGGTAAAACACGCCAAGTGGTTCCTGGGAGCAGTGCTATAGACGCCAAGTTTTTTTCTTGGGAGCAGTCACTTAGTGCGCCAGACTAAGTCTGGGAGCAGCACTATAGAACACGCCAGAAATTTTCTGGGAGCAGTGTAAAAACGCACGCCAGAGAACCCTTGGGAGCAGTGTTAAAGGTAAAGCGTCTGAAAGAAGTCACAGGGACAGAGCCTAGGCAGAAGTGTGTGTGAGTGAGTGGCTGTGAGAGTGAGTGCTCGAAGTAGATTTGACTGAAGCATCGCACTGGTGGAAACCTGACGGTGATAACACAAGCCAGTGGTCTGGTGAAGTCGGTCAATTTACCTCTCGAGATTAAGGTCATAATTTCATAACACAACGCAGACCCAATATGGGAAACAGTAAATCTTCAGTCGCCTTAGAAGGAGATGTGAAGTACATGAATCAGAGGAATCCGGATAACGTCAAGTTTCTGGAAAAATGGGTCCCCAAATATGGGGTGACAGGGAAGTTGAAGGTAGATGAGTGGCAGACAGTAGTAGATAAGCTGGAAGCAAGTGTAAGTGGTAAGACTGGTAAGAAGGCAGATAAGAAAAAGAAGGAGCTGGAGTGTGCGCACAGGTGGTTAGAGGAGTCTAAGATTCGCAGGGATAATATTAGAAAGTCTAAAGAAAGAAAGAAGGGCGAAGAGGCTGCTATGGCAGCTTTTGTAAGACCTGGTGATAACGAGACCGGTGCCGTCTACCCAAGGAGACGGGACCAACCTGTTCAGCCCGCACCAGGCCCCTCGGGTGGAGCTGCTTCGGCCACCCAGGGTACTCCCAGAAGAGGCAGCCTACCACCTACTCTGACCCCGACCTCGTCCCCGCTTGCATCTCTTACTGCTCCACCAGTAACAGATTCACCTAAACCAGGCCCGACAGCCCCGTTATGTCCGTTGCTGCCACCTGCATATGACTTAAGACCTTCAGATAGTGTGCGCCCACCAGCCAGATACACAGAGACTTTCCCCATGATTCAGGTTGCTAATCCTAATCCTGAGACAGCTGACAGACACATGTATGTGTTCAGACCATGGACTCTTGAAGAAGCTGCCAAAGCAGTAGCAGGTGTGACTCCTCCTCGTGAGAATCCTGATGACTGGGTCCAGGACATAACTGACATTATACATTCCTACAGACTGAATGCTCACGAGGCAGGAGAAGCTATGATGTCCTCTTTGGGGAAAGACTGGGGCAGAGTGAGAGGAGATTATACAGGCAGAGATGCGGTAGGAGCAGTTAGCCCCTACCCAGCAGATGGTGACATAACTGGAGCCTATAAAACTCAGCTAGATCCACTTTTTGACCGTGTGCGTGTTGCCTTTAAGAAAATGGCTAATTACAGCCACCTTGCAGCTGTAAAACAGAAGCCAAATGAAGAAGTGGATGATTTCCGCATACGGTTTGAAAAAGAATTCAAAATACACAGAGGCATTCTCTATCAAATCAAACTTTATTTATATAGCACCTTTCATACATAAAAATAGCAACTCAAGGTGCTTTACAGATAGTAAAATCCCCCAGAACCCCAACCTAATAGCAGCAAGCCCCAACCCCCCCCCCCCCCCCCCCCCCCCCCCCCTTCCCATCAAACACACACACACATCACAGAGGATAAAAGCAAGTTAAAAGGACCAAGGAAACACGGTCGTAAATTCTGGGGTCTAGTGGTGTGGGGAAACACTGAGATAAAACACTGTAAAACCAAATCTAAAACAATCTAAAAACCAACCTGGGTATAAAAGTAATAGTAATATTGCTAAGACCCATAAAATAAGAGATCCCGTGAAATAAGAGAATTAATAATATAAATAGAAGATGAATACAGCCTGTGTGTTAAGAATAAAGAAATGAATAAATACAATAGTAATAATAAAAGTAATGATTAAAATGCTAAACTAAAAAGGTGGGTCTTGAGTCTGTTTTTAAAAATATCCACACTAGGTGCTCCCCTCACGTCCTCAGGCAGACTGTTCCACATACTAGGGCCGTAGAAATAAAAGGACTCGCCGTGGGTTTTTGTTTTTTGATATGATACTGACGAAAAAGGCCCGTATCAGCAACAGCTTAAAACAGCCCTGTAGGACAGGATGACGTATCAACAGGAAACAGGTTTGCAGATGCAACTGCGAAGCAAGCAGCAGCAGGGCAATTTGGGGTCAATGATCTCTACTCTGCTGAGCAGCAGCAGGGGGTCTTTATTGACCACACGGTGCTGGGTGACATGCAGGAAGCAGCGTCTAAGACAGAGAAACAACTCTGGCTTACTAAAGGAGCAGCTACAAGTCAGATAACAGGACTTTATGTACTTAATGGTAAACCTGTTCTCCCAAAATCTTTATTTAAAGCAGCAGCATTGGTGACACATGGTCTATGTCATGTGTCAACAGGGGGGATGAGTGACATTATAGAGAAGCAGTTCACAGCCTTTGGATTAAAATCTTACTTAAAAAGCTTTTGTAAATCCTGCGTGATCTGTATTAAACATAACCCACAAGGCAACATGAGACCACAGAGGGGCAGGTTCCCTGAACCAAAATATCCTTTTCAGACACTCCACATGGACTTTATTGAACTAAACCAGAGCGGACCACATAAATACTGTCTGGTAATGATTGATGCTTATTCTAAATGGGTTGAAATAGTCCCAGCTAAACATGCTGATGCACTGACTGTGGCAAAAGCAATTTGTAAACACATTATACCTAACCATGGTATTCCAGAAATAATCTATAGTGACAATGGACCACACTTTGTGAACAAACTAATCTCAGACATGGCAGAACACCTCAAAATGACTTTGAAAAACCACTGTGCATACCATCCTCAAAGTGCCGGATTAATAGAACGGACAAACGGTACAGTTAAATCCAGACTGAAAAAGTGCATGGAAGAAACTAAAAAGCCTTGGCCAGAATGTTTGGATTTAGTAAAGCTATACATGAGAATAACCCCTTCTGACAAAGGATTAACTCCTTTTGAGATCATTCATGGCAGACCTTACAGACTACCAGTGTTTTCTAAAGACTTACAGCATGCTAATGATGAAAACACTTTAGCAGACTACATGAGGAAAGTTCTGCAGCAAAAAGATGTAATCAATGCAAGTTTATTGCCCTCCGATTATATTTCCCTACAGGAACTTCCTGAGCGGGTGAAACCAGGAGACTGGGTCTTCATTAAAGTCATCAAGCGCAAAACCTGGTCCAGCCCACGGTGGGAGGGGCCCTACCAAGTGCTGCTGACAACGCCTACGGCAGTCAAGATAGCAGAAAGACCCAGCTGGATACATCTCAGTCACTGCAAACTTCTGAGTGCAAAGTAAGGCTGCTGTGAGTGGGGGAAGGAGGGCTGTGATTAAAACCCACAGCCTCTGGCTACAAATGGGGATTATCTTTTAGTGATAATTCGTATCAACGCCAGTGAAGAAACCAACGGATCCCATTTCACCTTAAGCAGCACCTTTAACTCAGAAACCAGCACAAATGGAGGATCTGGAGCAGAGACGTAGACCAAGGCGTCACTGCTGCTGGACCTACGCGTGCGCTGTGACTGTAGCATGTCTCACCACCTTGTCCTTTGCATTATTCTTGCTGTGGCCAACAATCTACAGATGGTTCTACCCTGCACCGCTACCAGAAACAATGATCAAGAGGTATGTGCACCATCATGCACACCTGTGGAAAGACCATAACCCCTTGGAGCTACAGGACGTCAACCTCTGGTATGCGTGTGCCAAAATGTTGGCCGCCTTGAAGAACCAGACCGACTGCTATGTTTGCTCAGTCATACCAAAGTCATCCAGCCAACCTGACCTTTATGCACGAGCCATGACCTACTGTGATGCCATATGTTTTGCTTATCTCACAAGCAGAGGGTACAACCCGTACCGTTTCGGGGGATGTGACTGCCGCAAAACACAGTTTAACATCTCTCACCTCAATATCTTTATGGCCCGCAGAGGCTGCCTTCCTCAGGGTGACCTACCACCTGCTGTACCTATATTCCTGATGAAGTTAATGGAGATGTGGCGCAGGCAATGGCTGGCCTGCGGAATCTCAGGGACAGTATGGCTGCAGATCGTGTGCCACCCCCTGAGTGGGGTTTCTGGTCATGGCTTACTAGTGGACCATGGTGGACTGTGATATTAAGGGTGTGTGCTCCATTCCTATCAGTATTGATTCTGTTTTGCATTCTGATTTCTTGTGTGATTCCATGTCTTAAATCCATGATTTCTCGAGCAATTTCACATGCTTATGCGCAACAACTTATGTTGTCACGGGAGTATGCTCCACTCCCAGTTGATGCTACAGACACAGGACTGTAATGTTCACTGTTATGATGCCTGTATTTAAAATGTGAAGACAAGTGATACAGTCTGATGCTTTGAAAAGTGGACTTCGTTTTATATTTGCATTTCTTCACATATTTTTGATTTATGTTTTTGATTTATGTTTGGTTTATGCTTGGAACTGATAACTTTAAATGTCAAACAGGAGGGAAATGTTAGAGTAAGCGAAGTTGACAGTTTAAAGTTAACAGTTTAAACTTTCTCCCTTAAGGATGGGTAATGATTTGTTGTCTCACCCACCCTGCAGAGGACAGGATGTGGTGGTCACAGCTCTGTGTGAAAAGGGTCATAAAGTGTTGTATGCTAATGTGCTTCCCTGTTTGAAGTTTGCGAGAACTTTGCTTGCTCTACTGAAGTGTGATAGCTGCTCAATAAAAAGGGGGCACTGGGGTTGAGACTTCGGAGTTGACACCAGACACTCTCTGAGTGCTGAACCACTGTCTCTCCCCATCGCGATGAAGCTGACTTCACTCTGAGTTCTTTGTGTCTTATTCTATGATGGAAAAATACCCATCACTGGTCCTCAAGGCACACTATCCTACAGGTCTTAGATGTCTCCCTGCTATGACTCACCTGATTCAAATCCATGGCTCATTAGCAGACTTATACAGAACTTGTCAGAGATCCATTTAATATGAATCAGGTGTGTTGCAGCAGGGAGACATCTAAGACCTGCAGGATAGTGTGCCTTGAGGACCAGGGTTGGGAATCACTGCTTTAAGCAATAAGATGTTTTTTTTTTTTTTTTTTTTTAGATCTTGAGCTTCAAGTCTTGTAAAGAGGCAATGGAACCATTCAAGAAAACAAGTAGTAACATCACATCACATTTCTATACTTGTTAAATTTGTAAATGACTATTTTTTGGGGTGTTTTGATCATGTTCATTCTGAAAAGTCAAATTTTCAAAAGTGATGTGTTTGATTTACTGTTCAGGGATATTTCTATTGAAATACATATTCTGAAGATTAATTAAACAGTTGGTAGAGTCCTGACTAATTACAACTGAGAACTTTCATAGTGGTCATGGGTGGAATGGCAACCATTAAAAGATTAGAAAAGAAAAAAGTTTCTTTGAGTGGTCAACATGACTAGAAAAGTGCTAAACCAGTACAGTATATTTACCAAAGAGTACTTTTGATGGAGGAGTAAATTATTGACCATATTGAGGAGAAAAAATATTATTATTACCACAAATTCATTCTTGGTCCTTAATTTCAGCCATTCCAAAAGTAGCTCTAGTGAGCTCTATTGAGAACGGGCTGTTTCTGTGTCTAAAATTTTAAATGTTCATGAGTGGTGCCTGTTCACGCCCATCTCTGGGAGAGGATCTGGCTTTCGCTGGCACCCGCACTAGAAGGCAGGCTCAGCTAGCCGGGAAGTCGGGTCAGTGGCAGTATCCACTACTAGAGGTAGTGGTTATTTCCCTTCTTGAGGTCACAAAGGGAAAGATCTCAGACTCACCTGATTGAGCACATGTTTACAAAAAAGTGGAGGAAGCAAGTGAGAGAGGAGACAGATTTTTCTCATTTTTAAGCTTCATACACAGGCTATGAGGACACACACGACTGTTAGAAATCATTTAGAAAGTGAGTTTTGCATAATATAGGACGTTTAAGTGCCCTTTAGCAAATGCATGAAGGTACACAAGTAGGTACTGGTCAGGTACTGATTAGTTAATGATGTTTTCCTCGGTACTTGGTATGATGTTTAACTTTACATGAAGGTAAACAATAAAATAAATAATGACGAGTCAATGATTAAGTAATGACTTGTTACTTAGTAAGTGATGAGCAAGTAAAGATGACACAGCAGTACAAGAATATTAAAGTGGTACTACTTTTCATCCTTACAAAGTTTTCCAAAAAAGAGATCATTAACCAATGGGAAACAGGTTTTTGACATAATGAGCTGTTCACTCACTGGGTCAGAGTTAATCCAGTACTCACATGAAGAATTTCTTATGTTCCCCTGATAACTAACCAGTAGTTCCCTAATAAGCCTGGTCTTTGTGGTCACCAGTGAGTACTGGTTAACTACCCATAGTACCCTATTCACCCCTAAGGCGTTCCCTAGTAACAAAGCAAGTTTTGTGTCCAGTATTGTAAAGTGGAGGAAGGCAGCAGCAGGAGCTTCCGTGTCTTCCGACAGAGCAGAAAAGCCAAGTCCATGATCTAGAGACAAATTCCAGAGAGCAATCCAGAGGTCAGTTATACAGGAGATCCAATCACTAATCAAGGCAGAGTTACCAGTCAGGGAGTGGGCAGAGGCGAAAGTCCAGGTCCAGAAATACAGGGTCGACGGCAGACAGGCAGGCAGACAAGGCTGAGATATCAATCAGGGAGCTGGCAGAGGCGAATATCCAGGTACCGGAATACAGGGTCGATGACAGGCAGGCAGAAAGACAGACAGACAAACGGGAAAACAGGCTGGAAACAGAGGCTGGATACGTGCAGGGATCTGGCCCGGAAGAACTGTCACACACACATATATAAAGGGCGCATCAGCAATCAAGTGGAAAAACTAGAGATGCGTTCGGGAGCGGCTGGGAAAACTGACCCCTATCAGCGGAGACATGACAGGACCCAGGAAGGAGCAGACAGCAGATTTAATAAAGCAGTAACAAAGCTTTATTTGGAGAATCCAGAGTCCTTGGAGGAGTAACAAAAACCTGAGGCAGAGGTGGTGGCAGTTCAACGGGCCAAACAATGGCTTGTGGTGGGTCTTCCAGACTAGGAAACAGAAGGTAAGTTAACAAGACAAAAGGGGACATTAGGAGTCACTGACTGAATGCAGCACTCAAAGACTCTCTGAATGGTTGACACTGTACCACTAGGTAAGGCAATGATCTGGAGACGAGTGGAAGGCAGACTGGCCCGTATGTAGGCTGGCTGAGCCAAACAGCAGCAGGTGAGTAGAATCTCCCATTAGCGCCCCCACCACCAAGCCTAGTAGGAGCTCTGAGTCACAAAATTCGCAAAAAAGGGACATAACAAAATAGAATCAAATCAAATCAAATCAACTTAATTTATAAAGCACCTTTCATGCCACAGGCAACACAAAGTGCTTTACATGATTAAAAACATTTATGCATATAAAACAAAACAAAGTAGGAATACATAACAATAGAAACACTCACCAAAATATTTCACACAGCTGCACGCACACACAGACACACACACACACACACACACACACACACACACCAAATAGCCTTCCCTCCCCATTCTATGAAAACATGATTCTCTTATTTCTGTCTCGAACTGAATGTTATTAAAAATACTAAAAGTGATAAGCATCTGGCCTGATGCTGCTGTGAGGAAACAATATCAGTGTCATGGGGATGCATCCACACCAGGGGCCAGTCCACCCATGTCAAACAGCGGCAACCACCCCCATCAGAACAGACCGGGGCCCACACCACAGCTAAAAGGCCGCAGTGCAGGGCCCCAGCCACCCCGATAGGTGCAATCACCACGACAGCAGTCCCCACACTAAGCAGGCAAAGCCCCCGGCGTGGAGGATCCCCACGAGGAAAACACTGGAGTTAAAATTAAAATAAAACAACCATAAGAAACAATAAGAACAGCTTAAGAATGAATAAATAAATAAGTAAATAAATAAATAAATAGTACAGTTGAATAAAATGAAAATAAAATAACATGAAAATAAGATAATCTAAAATAAATTAAGATAAAATAAATTTAGTTAAAAGCCAAGCTAAAAAGGTAGGTCTTAAGCCTCTTTTTAAAAACATCAACGTTCTCTGCAGCCCTGAGGCCCTCCGGCAGACTGTTCCACAAACGAGGGCCGTAACAATGGAAAGAGGCCTCGCCGTATGTCTTGGTCCTCACCTTTGGAACAACAAAAAGGCCAGTACCAGAGGACCTCAGGGACCGCGAGGGTTCGTAATTTAAAAGCAAGTCGGATAAATAAGAGGGCCCAAGACCATTAAGACATTTATAAACTACTAAAAGAACCTTAAAATCAATCCTGAAGCGCACAGGGAGCCAATGCAGCGATTTCAAAACTTTAGAAGCAATGTGATTTTTTGTTTGTTTGTTTGTTTGTTTGTTTTTTACTATGAGATGGTTTTGGATATAAATAATCGTCATTGGATATTTTATAACTGCTATAAAACTGATCTAGCTTATACTGAACCTCTAGCAATCAGGCTGTTGTGATATTTCAAAGTGGTCTTGATCAACAGTTCTCCAGCTTTCTGACAGAAGCTGAAGTTTGTAGTTCTGAAGTTTTTCCTTTGGAGATTTTCTGGTTTCCCCTAATTTCAGTCCTAGTACCTGACCATTTTCTTAGAAATATGTTTTTCTTTTTTTTAGCCACCACAAATCATTCAAGCAGCTAATAGACTCCTAACTTTGGAACCAGTGTTGTGTCGACTCATAACAGACAACTTAGCAAGGAATCGGTTTTGATCAGAATCTACGGGTCTTTGTTCCCAGCAGCCTGTAACAAATACACATAATTTGTTCCTATTTCTTGAGTTTTATCTCCGAAAAAAGCAAAGATAGCACAGTTTGAAAGACAGAAAATATGATTTTAGCAACAAGGCAATTCCCATATAACTGTTAGCTAAATTTTGGTATATTGTGGGCAGTGTGCCCTTGAAACATCTTAGGAAACTGGAAATGTGGAGAAAAACGGTATCAGGAAAAAAAAAAAAAAAAAAAAAAAACTATCTACAACTGTTTTGATGATGATGATTAAGGGTGATGAGCAGAAAGGACTGTATTGATGGACTGGTCCAGATATCAGTAATCACTACAGGTAGTCGGGTAAGGACTTGATTGATGTCGGAGAACGGATCTTAATGTTATTTATTGAACATATGTTGCCAATCATGGTATCTGTACAAATGAAATAAAAAGAATAAATGTACATTAATTGTCTTTGCACAAATAAATAACTGGAGGTAAATCGTGCAGCATTATCTACAAGAGAAATAAACCACTAATAAGAAATAACTAATCAGTCTAAAATAACTAATCAGTTGTGCAAATAACTTCACAGGAATAACAAACTGAATTAAATTATAATACAAAGAAATAAAATAATCACCCATCAATGACCCACAGTAAATAAGGAAATAGGGTACATTGAACGAGTGCAGGTCAAGGACTAGTATGCTCCAGAATACGAACACACATAATAAGCAGCTATGACTAACACACTGGCCATGAATGGCACAAATGTCCAGTGCACAATACACGGTGAACAGACGTAATATGTACTTCACCTACATTTTACTGCAATTAAACCAAATATAAGCATATAATATTATTTCTGAACTGACTTAAATATTTCTATGAAACAGAACAGATAGCTCTCGCAGCTACGCTAACAACCGAGTGGAATGCCATACACAAGTAAGGGATGCTAATCATTAGCCTGCAGCTAACTATATACAGTCCGACCTCAGAGCAACATGTTCATATTAAATCGTGAAACTTACGTTCATTGGACGCATGAAGGCACACAAGGAAACTTATTAATAGCTTGAGGCAATATTATGGAACAAAAAAAAGCTGTTCGTAATACTGAACGAACAGCATCAGAGGAGCCCTTAGGTCTGCAGGCTGATTCACTGTGACGGGAATGCAGGCTTGTGATTGGATGATCAGTGAATCCATCCGCTGTTCACGTGCACCCCCTGCAGGCCCCCTCATGAACCTATGCACAGGCATTGGATGAAACTGTGAACACAGAATCTTAAAGGGACCCGCGGTGAGAGTGCACGATATGAATGCGCAAGGTGAATAAAGCAGTGTTCATTTCTGAACAACAACAGCTGAACAGGATCTGAAAATGATGTCCTGGAGAAATGGGAACAAATGCAGCAAAGACCTTACAAAAGACCTGAGAGATGCATCTGGACCAACAGCAGATGGATCAACTGGAGTTCAGATGATCCATCTGCTATTAAAAATAAACTCCATCAAAGGATGGCTCCAAAGAAAACCATTCTTAAGGAAGGGAAACAGAGAGAAAAGGCTAATATATTTGTTTATGTGTGTGTGTGTGTGTATATATATATATATATCTATACTGTATTTGTGTTATAATGTAAAATTGCAGGGCTTAGCTGCATTGAAAAGCCTTATTTATATATACATAGGTTCCTTGTCCTCATGCTTCAACAGACTGTAAGTACGTCAGAGGTCTTTAAATAAAAATAAAAAAAATAAATAAATAAATAAAGACTGATCTGTCGCATCTATCATGACTCATTCATTAAGCTCAAGAAAGAAAAGGAATCACATCAAGCCTGTAGTAAAACACACATCATCATTGTGCTATTATTCTGCATGTAGTGTTTTCTGTGTCACTGCACGACATGCACTGTGAAAGGATGACACCATGACCTGTCATTTAGCCTGTCATGTTATCAGCTTAAACAAAGGAAATGTGCCAGAAATTACAAGCTCTTTAAGTACAATCCCATCAGTACACATTTTCCCTTCGTGCTGTTTTAATAAAAACCTCTCTAACATAAAACTCATCCTGAAAATGTGATGGAGCATAAATATTAGGGAGAAAATAAGGAAATATCTCTCGAGGAGAGTCCAGAGGCCCTGCAGAGGAAACTTATTCTGGCTGCTCCTATATTCACAATCTCATTCTTTCTATCACTTTTCACATCTCATAGGTGAAGGTACGGATGTAGATCAACCTATAAAACAAGAGCTTTGCCTTTTTACACAGCTCCTTCTTCACCATGAGAGACCGATACAAAGTCCACATCACTGCAGACGCTGCACTGATCTGCCCGTCGATCTCCTGGTCCATTCTTCCATCAATCGTGAAGAATACCTCAAGATACTAGAACTCCTCCACTTGAGACAACACTACAATCTTTTTTTTTAGGGGCCAAAAAGGATCAGTATCAATACTGCTGAAAAAGCTCCTTAAAACTGATGATATAGAATCTAATTGTATTGCCCATCCGCCCATCCATCCATCCATCCATCCATCCATCCATCCATCTACCCCAACAAATCAGTGGAAACTTCTCTGACCTTCTTCCTGATCTTCTCCATCTTCTGTCATTCACTGGAGAAGAAAAGGAGGAATAAAATTTTCCATCAGAGTTGCATCTGCATATCAGCTCACTGTGAGCAGTGCTGATCACCACGGTCATCATCATCCAGCAACCACCAGATGGACACGGTTTTTGAAATTCAGATAACTTCTAAAAATACATCCCCTCCTGAATCTGTGAGGCCTTTGCTCTGCAGCATCGCATCACTTCTGTGTGATGAGGGGGGGTTGGAACAAAAGACCTGAAGCTGACTGAGATCATACGCACCAGCTACTTCAAAGCCCAGATTTCAAAGTTGTTGTAATCTTCATGTACATGTTTCAAGCACTGTACACTGAAGGTAAAGGTTTTTTTTAATCTTAAAATTAAAAAATTTCTGTATTATATATGTCTCATGTTACTTATTTGTGATGTACGTCTGTAATAGTTGCTGCTTTTCTTGGCCAGGGCTAACCTGCAAAAGAGATGCACATCTCAGAGTGACTTTTCCCTGGTTAAATAAAGGTTAAAAAATTGCTGGGTTTGAAGTGCAGTTTAAAGGAAAAACTAGGCTAATGTGACACATGACAGAGAGATGCATCAAGGGATAAACACATGTATGATATTAAATCTGAACAGACACGAGTTTTATCAGGAGATGTAAACACGTCTGGGGTTGGTTCACTGTCTGTAATAATAGCAGGACAGTAGAGCTGTGTTGATTGTTGTTTCGTTGATCTCATTTGAATCACAGACGTTCTCCAGCCAAACCAGCAGATATTCTGTTTTCATCTATCACTGTCAGTCCCGTCACCTTGTCTCCTCATGTCCTCCTCCTGTCTCCTCATCTTTGTTTCCCTCCCACCTCCCTCCCCTCAGAGTCCGTTCTGCTCATTTCCAGCTGCTGGTTGTCGTGAGTATGCATCATCCTGCCCGTCTGACATTCCTGTTTGTCCAGACAGCGCCTCTTTGCATCAGACTTGTCACCAATCAATGGACCAATTACAGCAGCCTGACCTGTGGGATGGTGAATAAGAGGAGGAGGAGAGATGGCTCTTCATCCTGCTCCATCACACCCACAAGGTCACTCAGAAAATAACAATAAAACACAAGTGTGTAGCAGGTAAAGTGGACAGATCAGTGGTTGATTCATTTGTTTGTGGTTCATAAACAGAAAATGAAGAATAAACATTATTAATGGAAACAGTTATTGATCATAAATCTGATGATGCTCCGTCCCGTCAGACTGGTGTGGCGTGACTGCAGCGCCAATCTCAAGATTATACATGAAACTGGCAGAAAATCTGAATCTATTGATTTATGTCCAGAGACATGAACATAAAACAAACAAATAAATACATAGAGGTGTTCAGTCTGAAGGTATTTCAGAAAAATGTCACTAAATATGACATGTTATTTAATTTTAAAGGTTGTAGGTTCAGTTCAGTTTAGCTTTATTTATACAGCATCAATTCACAACAAAGTTATCTCAAGTCACGTGTACAGACACAGTCCAATTCAATCCAATTCTTTATGGTAGAGCTACAATCCAATGAAAATAAATCCATTATATGATCCACATTAGTCCAGTTTATAATAACTGTGTTCATATAAACCAATTCATTAAAAATACCTAGCTAAGGAAACCAGCGGGCTGAATCAAATCTTCATGTCACATGTCGTTGGTAGTAAAAATGACAGAAAGCTTCAGAGACAAGCTTGTCTGAGATGGCCAATGTGTTTACTAATGTTATTGTCACAACAGCTGAAACGAGATCAGAAGTAATTTATAAATTGATGTGGAGACAGGTCTGAGAAGTTATATTTGTACAAGGAGGAAGATGATGGAGAAACAGAATAGGGATGGTGCTGATAGGGTCTTTAGTCCTTCAGCCATCATCTTAGGGCACTTTACAGACAAATCAATGCTGCTTATTCTGTCATTTTACTTGAAAACTGTAAGTTGGATACAGGTCAGCAATTATCAAGAATATTTAGATCTAAATTACTCTTCTTCAGAAGGGGCCTCACCACCACAATTTAAAAGGTGGTAGGGAAGTCACCAGTCTGCAGAGAGTAGTTTATTATGTTTAAAAGCTCAGGCTCAAAGAAACCATAAAATGTTTGTGATGTGGGGCAGGTTGCTGGGTTTAGTTGGAACAAAACTCGACCAAGCATCTTTGCATCAACCAGGACAAAACTCTACAGTCTTTCCTCTGGTAAAGACAATGTCTTAGATCTGTTAAAATCAACATTTTGTTTAGATAAAAGAATGGATCTAATAACATTGATCTTATTTCTGAAGTGGTCTGCATAGTCCTTGCATGCAGCGTCTGATGCAGGCATGGAGGACCTGTTCAAACCTGTGTTTATGAAGGATCAGTGGTTTTCAAAAGGAATTTTGGGTTATTTTTGTTATCTGTAATGTTTGAGTAGTAGAGTTTTCTTGCCTGTTTTACTGAATTGTTGTAGGTTTTGAGTTGTTCCCTTAAAATTTTATGATGGACTGTTCATTTTGTTTTTCTCCATTTCCTCTCTGTTCTTCTGCAGCTTCTTTTTAACTCTTTATTTCCTAGCTTCTTCATGGTGTTCTGGATTTAGTTCCTGAATTTGTTTGAAGTGGAGCTGCTGAGTCAATGGCTGATTTTAGTTTGTTGTTAAAATGGCCAACGATAAAATTTACATGATGCAGGTAAAATCTAAGCAGGAGTATGGCTTAATATTTTAATAAAATTCAGAAGTAATATATCATTTATATCCTCACAGTTCTCACTGGGTACTCCTGTTTGGCTAAAAAAGAAAACAGAAAAACAGTAGTGGTCTGACACAGCCAGGTCAACAACAGAGGACACACTAGTGGACAGGCCATAGGTTATGACCCGGTCCAAGGTGTGTCCTATGTTGTGAAACATGCCGTTTAAAACACATACTATTCAAAATGTTTAAAAACTCTGGCATAGGAATCTCTACTTTTGTCAGTGTAAAGGTTAAAACCAGTTTAAACAAAACAGAAAAGAGTTTGGTGGTCTATAAATTGTGCTGGATAAAACAGGCGAGATGTTAAAAACAAACGAATGATGCTCAAAGGAAGAATAGATTTTCAATTAGATTATTCTGGCTGAAATGGATTGTTGAGCAATTGAAGCTGTTCTGCCTTTTTTTTTAACCTCCCCTGATAGAAAATCAAAAAAAGATTTGGGACTGAAAACTGATGCATCAGTGCTAAGTTTCAGTAAAAAGAGAGTTGATGTTATCGAAAAGCAGATTATTAATTATAAATCAGAGAACTTATGATTGGATGAATAAGAATTTATTGTGCTCAGGTAAGTGTATCAA
This sequence comes from Melanotaenia boesemani, assembly GCF_017639745.1. Classification (NCBI taxonomy): domain Eukaryota; kingdom Metazoa; phylum Chordata; class Actinopteri; order Atheriniformes; family Melanotaeniidae; genus Melanotaenia; species Melanotaenia boesemani. The sequence continues at coordinate 9,166,894 of NC_055684.1, forward strand.
GATCGTTATGTCTGGTTCTTGGCAGCTGGCTCTTCTGTGAACATAGAGAACAGAGTTGAGACACCAAACGACCGTAGTAGAATTACTCAGTCAAGGAAATAATGTACCAGCTGAAGTGATGGGATCCTGATCAGGGAGCTGCAAGCAACTGATGAACAGGAGAATACTGCAATGAGAACTAGAGGGTTAACTGAGTTTGGTTACTGTGATCCAGACAGGTATCTCCAGGAGGTCAAGTGTTTTCTTCAATCCATCCAAGAGGGAGATAACAAGCTTGGTCCAGAATCCAAATCTTATTCGGTAAACAATCCAAAGTTCAAAACCTGTCAGAGCTGGAGTTACCAGATTGAAGCAGGCAGGCCAAAGGGGAGGGCTGGAACTGTTAAGGAGCAAACTCTGATGATCTGGCATTGAGCATCAGAGAGACTCCTGCTTATCTAGGGAGCAACACAGGTGGAGAGCATTAGCAATCAGGGTAAAGCAATGAGAGCCAGAGGAAAGATGCCTTCAGAGGTGGCTGGGAAATCCCAACCCCAGCCCAAAACCACAACAATTAATAATAAGAGATTTGCTTGACAGGGATCGGACATTTAAAAGAGCCATATTGAGTGTTGCAGGAAAGTTGGGTTGTAAAGTTGTGGATATGGATTTTGTACCAGGAGCTGTGTGTATGGGACAAAGACATCTGAGAGTAGACGTGTGTGAATATGGATGGACATGTTTGTACTGTCTACTCGTGATGTGTACTGGTATGTGATGTGTCAGAGAGGACGTCTTAACTGGGGGAGGTGTGTATTAGCTGGACCATCAACCTGAGAGAGATTTGTAGGACTGGAGGGTGAGATCAATGTTTCTGGTGAGAAGATGAGAACCTGTTTGATTTGAGTGTAAGCCGTCTGGTTTGAAAAGGTGTGGTCTATTTTAGAATGTGGTGAAGTTGTTGGTGTATGGAGTACTGATGGAGTGACAGTAACCTTTTAACCAGATATGAAGCTGTCGGATGCAGTTGAATTTGATGTCTCCGTAGCAGGGTAAAGGAAGTGGAGGTGATGCAGTGTTTATTTAACTATTTGCTGTTGCAGATGAGGTTGATAAAATCCCTTTTTAGACTCTCTGACTTTTGGAACGTAAGATCATTTGTACCTGCATGTACTACAACAGTGGAAGCTGAGGGGTATTGATGGAATAGATGGTGGGCGGAGTTAGTCATGTTTGCGACAACTGCACCTGAGTGTGAAGATGTGAGGCACATGTTATGGACATGCCATACAATGGACTCCCCACGATGAGCATGTGGAGACCAGCTCCAGGCGCCGAGAGCCTCCATGCTTTCGCGCCTGTAGTGCCACGGGGTGAAGCGGTGGTATAACTCTTTAAAGAATATTGCATTGTACTTATGATGCATATGATTTACCTGCCAATGACCTGACATTTAATAAAGCTAAATTAAAAGTGTTACAAGGATTATGTACCTTACCAAGACTTTTTGTAACATGACTGTAGGTATCCTGTGGCTGAAAGGAAACTGAGGCCCTGTTTACATAACGACGTTGAGACAATAAAATGCACATGTTTTGTTAGGTTTGGAGTCTCATTTACATACTAACAGAGTTTTGGATGGGAAAAAACCACAAAGGTTTGAGAACAGATTTCAATGTGAAATTTTCTTAAATGCAAGGCGATTCTGTCCATGTAAATACAAGCTGGAATCTTTTCACGATGACAGCGTTTGTCACATAATTTTGCATTTGTACACTCAGGCCTTGTTTACACCTGCAAACAACACAACATTATTTTGGTCTCTTGAAGCAAAACGCAAAGATCACATGCGCTACATAACCTATTCACATTTATACAAGTGGTTGTTATATCTTCAGGTCTGATGAGGATGTAGTGCGCACATGAGGTGTATCATTGCAAAGTTTCAACACTCACTACAAGCCTGGCATGCACACTGCATTGTTTTTAGTCCTATTTACATTTTCATTCTGCTTAGAGGTAGTTTTATCTCTGCTGTTGTGTAAATGCTATTTTTTTTCAAATATGTAAAGAGGAAAATTTGGGGTTTTACCATAGACTGTACATAAAAGATGAACAGAGCCGCTGTGATATCACCCGAAGGTTTCTGAAGAGCTGAATTGAAGCTCATTGGGCAGTTCCCACTGTTGCCATCTTGGCAGCGTCACGCGTGTCGTCATTCCCAGAAAATCCAGACGTGAGCAAAGAGGTAGAGCTGAGAGGGGGACTGTGAAGGTGGGGGTGGATGATTGACATCCATCAAACTCAAAGCTGCCTGTAGCTAAGAACTAACCGAGCTAACCCAGAGCTAATGGTAGCTAACCAGCTAACTGAGGTAGGTGGGCTAAAGCTAATGCGTGCTGTTAGCCAGCTTAAAATCCCGGTTGTGCTGTATTCTCTCTTCTTGCTGCGGATATTGGATATTTGGTCATTCATAAGGACATGCCCCTAATTATGCCGAATTTCAAGATTAAATAACATCCAAACGAACGAGTTATAAAAAAAATTCACCCCCCTCACAGTTGTCATGAAGATAAACTTGACCTATTAATCCTAAAATGTTTTTTTTGTACCAGGCTTTAAACATGTTTTTTCTGCTGTGAAGTTGGTCTTTTTAACACAGGAGTCTATGGGGATTTGCTCTGTTTTGGAGCCAGCCCCTAGCGGTTGAGGGGTGAACTACAATTTTTTGCATTTCTGCATAGGCTTCACATTTTACCTCCGGAGGTTGTCGCTTGGGTTTTACACAGAAGCAGTGACGTGCGGTCAGGGGAGGCAGGTGAGGCAGATAAAGGAAAAAAAAAACATACAATAAATATTAATATTTTCCACTGATCTGTGTTAAAAATGTATTTTCAGTATGACTCTAACACGTTTTTGACAGTTTATTAAGTAAAAATTGTCAAACTTGAGTATTTCACCATCAAATCCAGTGCAGAAACCCCGGTGGAGGCACCGGCGAGCTGTGCCTCAGCTCTGACTGTACCATCCAATACAAACTGGGTTGCATGACACGTGCCACTTTCTGTTCCTCAGCATTTCGCCAATATGAACTTTACAGAAATATTTGTTATACACCATGACTCTTTACAATCTGTGTAATGTATTTCATGTATTTGTGAGAGAAATATTCCCGTTTATCGTACAATAAATTGCAGAGAAAAGTCAGCAGGTGAGGCAAACAGTACTCTGCCTCACCTCAAGGGGGCACACTTACACACCAACACGGTGTGTGAGTGTTGTCAACTTAGCAACATTTTTTTGTTTCTTTGTTTTTTTTTTTTTAAAGCAACTAGCAACAAATCTAGCGACTTTTTCAGTATTGGAGACTTTTGTAGACTGACGTATATGAAAGTAGTTTATTCTTCTCAATGAGGAGTGGGTGCTGCTGCGCAGGCCCCTCCCCTGTCCTAAAGCAACCAGAAGAGGCTTCTGGCAGCAGCAGCAGCTGCATTCAGAGCAGGAGATGATCACCTGTTTCATGACCAGGCTGAAAATGAAACGTTCAAAGCTGGTGCAGGATGATTTTGCGCTGGTTTACCGTCAGATATTAATGTCTGTTAATGAAGAGTGTGGAGGAAAACAAGTGTTGTGAAATGTTGCAGCCTCCTAATTAGAAAACAACCTACACTTAATGAAATTAAACTAGAATAAAATAAAATATTAACCAAAGAATTTGTTTTATTTTTATTAGTTTTCCCTTTTTAAAATTTTTAGCTTATCTTTTCGTCCATTTTGCCTTTCCCATGACATTCCTCTCCACAGCAGCTTCCATGTACCAGGATATTATGCACATTAGATGATGTCATTTAGTGATTTCTAGCGACTTTTAGGACAGCCAGTAGCTATTTTTCTCACTGAAGAGTTAGTAACAGTGGGTGTGTGAGTGTAATTAAAAGAGGAATGCTGATAGGATATGAAGCATCACCAGTTGCATGCTGTTGAATGAATATTGAAATAAGATGCTCTTTTCAGTTCTTACAATTGTAAATCAGTGCCTAACCACCCATAAACTTCACCGCACGTCACTGCACAGAAGAATTGTGTAAACACGGCCTAAATTGAATGCATTTATATGATTAGCTGATTGGGAGGAGGACTTAGAAGGATACTGGAGGGGGGCCATAAGCATGTTTTCTCTTGCTTTCTTCCATGTTCCACATGGTCCTCATGTTGAAGTTCAAGTAACGCTGCTATTCCAAAGTTTCAGACAGGTTGTTTTGTTTCCTAATGTTGTTTAGGTTTTCCTTCTCTCTTATCTTTGGCTGAGGGAACCAGTTGTTTCGTTTCCTCCAGCTGATTGGATGGCTCTGGAATCTTGTCTATGGCAAAATGAACCGGGTACAGGAAGTAAAACAGATTTGAGGTGAATAGTTTTACTCCTGCCTTGTTGAGAGTAATTCAGTCTTTCTCTAAAAAATTCTGTTTTATCCCTGAAAGCGTTAAAATTCTCAACTGTTTTGATTGGGGTCCATATCCTCCGATATCAGGGTGTCTTATTGTTATGCTTCTCTCAGAGTAAATTCCAGGAAAGTTGTGTAGTACCGTTGCTTGGCAGGCAGTCCTTATTAGTAGCATTTGCTGTATCTTAGCTCTGTCTTAGCATTCTCTTACTCCTTATTTTCAATCCATAGTAGGGTTGATTTGTTCAAAGATAATTCATTTATCTCTGCTGTCACTTCTAGTTGGTTAATTTTTGTTTTAAGTCCTTCAACTTTCTGTACAAATTGGAAAAAAAATATTAATTAAGAATGAAGACCTATTGATCCTCATTAGCTTCAGCTAGATTGCAGTAACTCAAATTCAGACATAGATTGCTGTAGGCCACACTCACAGAGCACTGAGACAAAATGTATAAAAAAGGAGTTTAAATTATTTTTTATTCTAGGTGGAAACAGTCCAACTTGAAAAGGATTAATCGGGTGTAGAGATAAATTTCACCTGCACCATTAATCCCTCAGAGGATTAAAGGTGCAAAATGCAAAATGCAAAATGCAAAAAAAAAAAAAAAAAAAAAAAAAAAAAATCAAAGGTAAATGACAGATAAAATGCAATATAATTAAAAACACTGTTGCTATTGATATCTAATTCCTTCACTAAAATAACTGCTAGACAAACAGCTCTGTGTGAAGTGAGAACCCTCTGAGCTTTAAAACTGCAGTGCTGGCTTTGACTGACAGGTGCTGGAGCACCGTTTGGGATAAGTAATATTAGACTAGAGACCCACGCCGCCCTCCCACCCTTGTAGATATGGTTTCCTTGGCTCGTTACGACAAGCCCAAAAAAAAAGAAAAATAAGGAAAGAGACCTTCTTTTACGGCTACTGTGAAAGAAATTTTGCTGCATATGGTGATCACTTATATATACATTCATAAAATAATCACATGTATATTCAGTTTTCTTTATTCATTTATTATTGTTAATCCATTCACTATTACATTTTTATATTGTGTGTTCTCATTTTACAGAATACTGAAGTTACAGTTTTCATTGTGTATGCGTGTGTGGGGTCAGACTGACCACTTTCTTTTTCCAGAGCTCTGATATGGCAGAGCTGAGATTGGTTGACGCACCTGCTAGATAACGTGCCAGCTGAATTAAACAGTTTTTCTCTGATGAATCGGGAGAGTCTCTCTCGACTTGACGTGAGTCGGGATGACCACTCTCATTCCTTGCAAGTAATTCTGTATTCAATACTTCTCCTGTAAATAAAACGTATATACTTTTACTCATTCCAGACTCTTGGTAATTTTTTCTACAACACTACATCACCACCTTGCTGGATTTCTGCGAAGAGGCCCTGTTAGGATTTCCATCAAAGCTCTGGATGGGCTCTAGTACGTCCACACTTCTAACTCACACCAGGTACTGTTAACCCCCCCATAAATATCCACTGGCTCCTGGTCAAGTGACTCACCTACAAGATCCTTCTTCTCACATATAAATCCCTCACTGAACCCTCAGAAGCTGCTTCCTCCACACACAGCCTTATGCCGCCATCCTATTCTATCTCATTTGTGTCAATATAACAACCCCAAGACTTTTGGGGACAGAACTTTTAGTGTGGAGGCTTCCACCATATAAAGTGTGCTTCGGGTTCAATGAAAGAGGCTATATAAATCAAAATTGTCATTTATTTATTTGTTTATTTTTCTGACAGATGTACCGTATGAAAACAGTCTTTTTTAGTTTTAGTTCTTTATAGGAAAATCTAAAAAAAACTGAGGACCAACAGTCTGTCGATGAATGACAAAGTATTCATAATCTTAAAAAAAAAAAAAAAAAAAGGAAAGAAATCTAAAAAAAAAACATATTTATGATTTTTTTTTTTCATTAAAACCATTGTCACTGATGATGAGGTTGTTCTGAAGGCATTTTTAGCCATGTGGTCTGTAAAACAGATCAGAAGGAGATATAAATATTCTACAACATTGTGTGGTTTATATCAGTGTTTGTTATGGATGTTTTTTTTCTTCTTCAGTGAAGGAGGTGATTTTACTTCACATTCAGCATTAAATGTGAAATATTTTGACATGAAAATGTTCAGAAAGAGAAAAAAACAGCTGAATCAGAGAGGAATCTCATGTTCTGCTCAGCATTTTCCTGCAGGAGGAAGACTAATATTTTTAATAGAAATATACCTCAGTTGTCATGTTTCATGATTTTGGTTTATAGTCTGGTTCTTTGTCATGTTTAGTTTCTGTTTAGATCATGGTTTGGGTTTTTGGTTTTGTCATGTTTAGTTCAGTTGGTAGTTTTCCCTCATGTGCTCTGTGTTTTCTGTTCCTGGCTCATTAGATCACCTGGTCTGATTTCTCATTCACTTCACCTGGTCCTCATTACTCCCTGTGTGTATATATGCCCCTTGGTTTTCAGTGGTCTTTGTCAGGCCCTTATGTTCATCCATGTCATGTCTTAGTTTCTGTTTTGAGTTCTGGGTTTAAATCTTAGTCAACACCAATATTCTGCCTCCTGCCTTTACTGTCTGCATTTAGGTCCTCACTTCCACCGCATTGTTACATCAGTGCCACGTCAGTAGACCTGAAGGTGGCTGAGGAGATGGTGGTCTGGTTGAGGTTCATGAGGTTTCTTCTCAAGGATATGAGTGAGACACCAGTCTCATTTGCTGATGGAAGACAAAATCTGGAGGAATCATTTTGTCTTTCTCTGCAGCTGAAGTCATTTTAATATCAAAAGAGGACTGGTTTTAGTTGGGCTGATCTGGGCTAAGCCAATTCACAGCGCTAATGTCCTCCTTTTGTCTGACCCACATCTCTGATCTGACACCAGGCAAGGGACTGAAAGATGGAGGGAAAAATACAGAAATGACGGAGGGAATGATGAGTTTGAGCTGAATATCTGAACTCTACTTTTACTCTTCACATTAGAAAACAGCTGCATGTTTTAGGAACAGAAGCTCAACAAACCCACGTGTATGGTCTTAGTGGACTGAAACTAAGGGAGCATTTAGCAGTTCATAGGAGAAAAAAAAATCCACATTGGAGTCTGGAAGCTGGTGATGGAGCCACAGACACAACACTGTTCCTAGCTTCATCTCCAGCCTCCGCTGGAAAACCTTTTGCAGTATATTGTGGGACACCTGCAGCCTTTGAGGAAAGAGGAACCCTCAGCTTTCATAAACTTGACAAATGTAGACATATGGTCTTATGTCTTTTTGTTTTGTTTTTTACTTATTCATTTGGCCTGAATGTTGCACTTTTATGACCCAAGTTCTACAACTTTTATTTGGAAAAACAAGTCAGAAAAAAATACATTCACATAAATGTTTTGCACTTTAAATATTGCACTTTGAGGTACATCCTTTGTTTCCTACCACAGCCTGGTTCCTACCTCAGATAATTCGTCATTAAAAAGACCATTCAAGCATCAAGTCTTTCCTCATGTTTTTATACTGTAGGAGTGAAAGCTGCAGTATTCTGAGGATTATAGCTTGCAGCGACATATTGGGGGGGGGGGGGGGACTGTTCATTTTTAGAACTGTGAACTTAGTTAAAACATTTGAATTGTGAACTATGAACTGAACTAGTTCATTTTAAAATGTGTGAACTAAACTTTGAACTAGTTCATGTACAAATTAACTTTCCCAACACTACCAGAAAGCTTCAAACTAAAGGGGGTACTGGGTTGGCTGTTTTTTTCTTAGGTGAGTGACCCTATAGATTGGCAGAGGTCTGCGATTTCTGGGTGCTTCTAGTTATGGAAAATGTTTTAATGTCACTAACAAACCAAAATTTATAAAATCTGCTGGGTTGTTAAACGTTTTAAATGAGGCTGTAAAGTCCAGAAACAATGATGAAGAAGAAGAAGAGGAAGAGTTAACAGGATGTTTCTGCAGAGGCTGTTGATGAGAAACGTGTTCTACTTCCAGCAAGTATTTGTTTTAATATTTTTTTCAGAATCTTCTGAACAGAAATTAAGCAAAAATTAAAAAAAAAAAAAAAAAAAAAAAAAAAAAAAAAAAAAAAAAATGCATGTTTCTTTTTTTTTAAATGTTTTAAGCAGAAGCTGCGATGACTTCACTGAGGTATAAAACAGCAGACAGCATATTTTCTCCATGGACCATCTGTCTGAGGCTTTAAAACACGTAATAGCTTTTCAGCAGAGAAGAAACTCCACTGTGAGTCACACTTAAAGGCACAGAATGAAGGATCGGTGGGGATCAGGACTGAGAAAACATTAAATACAGGAAGAAGTGAGGGATCTTTCTTCTTTTCTCTCCATTTTCTATCATCTGAAAATACTGCATGAATTAGATGAGTCAGAAAGATGGAGAGATTCAGGAAAAATGGAGAGATTTAGGGAAAACCGGAGAAGAGAAATGAAGAAAAGCAGGAACAAAGATCCAATGAGACGAGCTGAAGAGAACAAATATTTACAGTGGGAGGAGATGAAATCCAGTCTGAACAGGATGGGAAGAGGAGGCTGTTTTTTTTCAGTAAACTGTTTTGAACATTGTGCAGATTCAGCAGAGCATGCTCAGAATGAAAATCATTCACAGGAAAAAGGGAGGAAGCTCCGCGATGAAGAGGAGCAGGGAGGAAGGCAAGAAAAGAGAAGGATGAAAGGAAGGGTGATGTCAGCACCGCGTCTCATGGTGTGCAAATACACAGCCGTGGAGGGAGGAGGAGGTTACAGCAACACCTGGAAGGCAGCTGACATGTTTGACATGTTTCTGCACTTTGAGCCCATCCAGGTCCAATCTGACAAAAACATCTGCAGATCAGCAAAATTCAAAGAAACGGTTGCTTCATTGTGAGAAAGACCCACATGCTTAGTGATGAACAAACCTGTCAACAATCTGACAACATTAGTAAATAAACATTATGAATCTCAGTTTAGGTTGAGCTGAAAATAAAATAACATGGATACGTTGGAATGGTTGAATAGGTTCAGAGCTCACCGGAGAAAATACGCTCACTGTCCACTTTATCAGGTCCGCTTGCTACCAGGCTGGACCCCTTTTTCCTTGAGAGCCACCTTAAATCATGGTGTCATAAATTCAACAAGGTGTTGGAAACATTTCTCAGAGATTTTGCTCCATATTGACATGACAGCATCACAGAGTTGCTGCACATCCATAATGAGGATCTCCCGTTCCACCACATCCCAAAGCTGCTCTGTTGGATTGAGATCTGGTGACTGTGGAGCAAGGTTATAATAGTTTTGGATTTTTTATTAGTTTTAGTTTTTTGTTTTTTTTTCTAAATTAGGGTATTTGTCAGGTGCAAATTTCAAAATAATCAGAATAAGCACTGTATAATGAAAACACAACAAGGTGAATGCAGCAATTTTAGTGCAAATCACTGCAGCTAATTAACCTTACAGAACCTCACATGTTATACTGGACACGATAAAGCCGTGAATATTTTAGACACTGAAAGTGAACGTGTCTGGTAGAACACAGAACCAGCAGCTGGTTAAGATAGTGATGTATCTTAGTTGGATGCTGATGTGCTTTTCTTTTCTTTTCAGAATTAAAAGTTTAGTCTCCCAGAAAGAGCAAGAGAAACTCATGCATGCATTCATCTCCAGTAGGCTGGATTACTGTAATGGTCTTTTTTTTTTTTTTTTTTTTTTTAACTTGTCCTGTCCAGCATCATAGCAAGCAAAATGATAATCTGGTTGCTGTATCGTGCTAAACAGATTTGCTCTGCCAAGGGGAGGCCTATGGGTAAGGCTCCTCTTGATAATGTGATTCATTTATTTATTTATTTACTTTGAATCACAGAATCTATGTAATCTTGCTGGACGTGACCGGAGGAGACAGAAAAAGATGGAAAATAGCAAAAAGAGCAAAAGGGAAAGAAGAAAGGAGACAGAAACATCACAGACAAAAGGAAATAACCCTTCAATCCACACCATCACCAGACAACAAACTGTTACACCTGTACATGAACACACCAGAAAATTTCCTACAACTTTTACAAAAACAGAAAGACACACACAAAAAAACAGAGCTGCTAGTCATTAAGAGTTTTTAAATAATAATCAAATCAAAAAGACATAACAGCGACCAGATACTAACTCACAGGAAACATAAAAAAATAAAAACAAAAGAATTATCTCTTAGTATAAAAACCCACTGGATGACTCAGTGACTGTGTCAGCATGCAGAGCATGAGGAATAAGGAGTGATCCGTGATGAAGAGTGGTGAGTGAGATCATGCAAATGCGACCACGCCTCCACGGAGGTCAAAGGCAGACCAGGGCCAGAGACCCAGGCCCTCAGCTGCAGCCCCCGGAGCACCAACCCAAGCTACCCCACCACAAAGACGACTCCAGTTCCACCCGAAAGGCGGCAGAGGAGAGCCCCAGCAAGAGCCCCCCACGGTCTTGGGGCACAGGCCTGTAATGATTTGTAACAGGACTTCCTGAAAAGAGCATTAAACATCTGCAGCTCATCCAGAACGCTGCTGCTAGAGTTTTAACCAGGACTAAGAGATCTGAACACATCACACCAGTTTTGAAATCTTTACACTGGTTTCCAGTCAGTCACAGAATATTTTTTAAAACCCTTCTGACTGTTTACAAATCTCAGAATGGTTTAGGCCCAGAATACATCTGTGATATGTTCAGAGAATATAAACCTAGCAGAGCTCTTAGATCCAAAGACTCTGGTCAACTAGTCCAGACCAGAGTCCAGACTAAACATGGAGAAGCAGCATTTAGCTGTTATGCTGCAAATTAGTGGAACAAACTGCCAGTGGAGATTAAACTTTCACCAAATGTAAACATTTTTAAATCCAGGTTAAAAATATTTTGTTTTTCATTTGCCTATGCATGAAATCTGCACGGTAACTTGTACTATTTCTTAATATCTGTAATGCTTATGTTTTATGTAAAGCACTTTGAATGGTCCTATGAAATGTACTATACATATAAACTGCCTTGCCTTCTATGCTAAGCGTACAAAACCTAACATTGAAAACAAAAACCAATTTAAACCTCTCAAATTCAGCTTTTCTAGATTTTGTGTTTGACTGTGTGTGTGAATATGTGTGTGTAATGGTCTGTGACTCAAGTTCCTCCCACATGCTGCTTGGACTGGCTGAAGCTTTTCTTTCCGGGGAGGAGGCAGAGAGGCTACCTGGTCCAGAGACTCCTGGTTAGCCTTCTTATGCAGCTTTTCAAATGGACTTTCAGATTTGTGGTTTTTCCTTCCACATATTGTTCCACCTGCTTCTTCTACAAGGCACTTTATCTTTGCCATGGTCATAATGAAAGAAATCCTAAATAGGACTCCCCTCGCTTTCTCCTAACTTTCTCCGTAGCATCATGCTAGCCGGCGCGGGCGGACATGCTGTTGACACGTGATGTCACGGACCTTCGGGTGCTGTACGACGCAGACACCTGGTGTAAATCCAGCAGAGCGAAGTAAATAGATTTCAAATCAACCCCAAGGGCTTATGTATAAAATAAATTTACAAAAAAAACGAAAACAATGGACATTTTTGCTATAATTTTAGTTTGTTTTAGTTAGTTCAGCAAGCACACAATACAGTTTGTTAGTTTTAGTTTTTTATAAAACTCTCGTTTTTATTTTTATTTCAGTTAACAAAAATATTTTTTTAATTCTAGCTTTCGTTTTTTCGTTAGTTTTCGTTAACGATGATAACCTTGGTGCGGAAAGCAGGTGGAGATGATCTGAGGTTTGTGACATGGAGCATTATCCTGCTGGAAGTAGCATCAGAAGATGCTACACTGTGGTCATACAGGGACGGACATGGTCAGCAACAAAACTCAGGTAGGCTGTGGTGGTTAAACCAGGCCACCTTCGTACTAAGGGACCCAACGTAGGCCAAGAAAATATCCCCCACATCATTACATCAGCAGCAGTCTGAAGCGTTGATCCAAGGCACGATGGATCCATTTTTTCATGATGTTTTTAGCAAACTGTGAGCCTAGCATCTGAATGTGGAGCGGAAATGGAGACTCATCAGACCAGCAACGTTTCTCCATCTTCTCTTGTCCAGTGTTGGTGAGTCTGTGTGAATTGTAGCCACAATTTCCTGTTCTTAGCTGCCAGGAGACACCTGGTGTGGTCTTCTGCTGCTGTAGCCCATCTGCTTCAAGGTTGGACAGGTTGTGTGTTCAGAGATGCTGATCTGCAGACCTTGGTTGGGTTTCTATCATCTCCAACCACTCTGCTCATTCTTCTTTGACCTCTGACATCAACAAGACATTCTGGCGCAGACAACTGCTGGTCACTGGATATTTTTTTCTTTTCCAGACCATTCTCTGTAAACCCTAGAGATGGTTGTGTGTGAAAATCCCAGTAAATACTGAGACCAACAGCAATGGCACGTTCCGTAAAAGAAACATATCTGAAGCCACGCACTGACAGTGAATGGAAGGATGAAACACTGCAAGTATGTTCCAACAGTCAGAGTTCAACACACAGCCCCAACCAGCAGCCATGCTACGTTCAAAGTCACTTTAATCCTCTTTCTTTCTCATTCAGATGCTCAGTTTGAATTTTTATCACGTCGTCTTCACCATGTCTACATGACTGAATGCACTGAGTTGCTGTCATGTGATTGGCTGATTAGATATTTCTTTTAACAAGCAGTTGAACAGGTGGAGCTGATGAAGTGTTTATCTCTTAGCTAACCTGGGAATACTCGCTGCACCTGTAATCCAGTTAAAGTGGATAGATGTCAACCACAAAGAGAATGTGTGATTGTCTTTGTGTTTTATGTTACATTTCTTTTATCCGTGTTGCCTCAAATTGTCCCTTATTCCCGCCACCGTCGACTTCTGTGGACAAAGCAGAGATTCGTGTGATCATAATCATGTCTGCTCCGTGTTTACTGTGTGTGCTCTGCTGTTTCACTGCAAGCAAACCTGGGCAGACGACTCTGTGTGTGTTTGACAAGCTCACACAGCCCCGGAGGGCCACACAATCAGCAACTGTTGCTATGCTACGACAGAAAGCCAGTCAGCCCATACCAAAAATCCTCCATGATGTAGCAGGATGATCTTTGTTTGGTTTTAATAATGTCTGCACGCTGTGGACTCACAGGAAGGCTAAGTCCAGGGCTCAGTTCTGACCAAGGTGGTCATTCATTTTAATGCATCTTCACCCACCAGTCTTCATTTCTGACGTTGTCAGCTGAACAAAAACTTCTCACCCCGTTGGAAGTTACCACTAAACTCTGACTCTGCTCCTAAATTGGGTCTTCAGGACTTTCAGCTGTGTGTTTGGGTTTGAGGGGGTTTCAAAACGAGGAGTGAACACTAAACATGAACCCTGTTGGGCCCATCAGTGGAGGCCAGGCGAGCATCAAAAACCAATCTAATCATTCTGAGTTGGACCCATCCATCACTCTCACTCCATCACTCTGGTCATCAGTGCTGCTGCTGAAGCGTGCTGCAGCTTCTGTTAGCCCAAATGAGATCTGCATTGTTCCCCACCAGTCCTCTGATTCAGACCTTTCCTGGTTGCAGATTCTGGTCTGAAATCTGAAGATGTGTTGATTTTTTTCTGTTGGTGATGGACACAGACAAGAAAGAAATTAAAACGACGATATACATATACTTATCCATGAATCCTGATAAAAACCATTCTGTTGGTCAGATGACAAAGATTTCTTAAAGACATAAGGACCTGAATTCAGACACCTCCTCTAATTGCTGGGACAGGCTCCCGCTTCCCCACGACCATAAACTGGATGAAGCGGTACAGAAAATGAATGAATAAATTCAGACACAACGGGGTTGTTGCCTTTGGACTTAAATGCCTCAGGAAGATGTGGTGATCCTTAGGCCAAGAATATGTTTCCTTTTTAACCTCACGCTCTCCATTCTGACTGTACTTGCTCGTGAACTATGTTTGTTACCATGAGATTCCACCGAGGGGTGCATTAGAGAACTCAGACCAGATAGAATTTGCTGTACTAACTCAGGCGTCTGATGACTGGTGGACTAAAGTCTGCTCCCTTTATTTGTTTCATTGGAAGTGAATGGAGACCTATGTTTGCAGGTGGACCAGAGTCCATTTTTTTGATCTGCATCACACTTACTTTGCTCATCCACACCTCCCCAAACTTATTGGATTTTCTGAGCAAACAAAGACACTTCCACACGCTAGCGTTTCATGCTGAGGTTACCGGTCAGATTTCAGATGGATCAGGTGCTGCACTTGCACATTTTTTAATTCTGCCTTTTGTGTTCCTTAACAATGTTTTTTCAATTAACAGTTAAAGAATAGATTTTTTTTACATTTGTACATTTTCCATGTTCACATAGCGATGCATCTAAAACAATTACTTTTCTCCACCCCTACTGTGCACAGTCTTTGAAACCTCCATTCTCTCTGTTGTCTTGGCTAAAAACAGCCTGTAAAACTGGTTTAGATGTGATTGTAAAACTGTCAATCAGAGTGATTTCTCCTCATCTGATGTAGTTTTTTCCACACTATGACATCTCAAAGTGATATTTATCCACTTACTGCCTTCACTCATCCTTCAGCTGAAAAACCTTTTGTGTCTGAATGTGTTTCATCAGCACCGTGCATGAGCATTAACCGCCATACGAGGTGATCGGAAGTGGATTCCCTGCAGGCCTCTGCCATTTACTGTATATCCTCCACTTTTCTTCGCTTCCTCTTCTTGGTTAAAGTCACAAGAACACTGAAGAATTTAGGAGTTTTATTGTTTTTTGTTATTGTTGTTTTCTTAAATGACTGTAAAAAATAATTTCAGCTGTTCTGGTTTCATCCATCTTCTCCTGATTCCTGTCTCCTGGGTAAAATTTTAATCCTCATAAAACACAAATGGACTTTCTGTTCTCTTCATGAATCACAAAGGCGTTTTTCTCATCTTGTCCTCTAATTCACCTGTTTGCTACACACTGAAACCTGTTGGCACTCGGATGTTTTTCCAGCAGCGTGAATCTGTGACTCAGTGTTCCACGTTAAATATTTTTCCAGAAGTGACAAGAGCTTAGTTAAAAATGTTCAATAATTTTTCATTTAAACTTGGCAAAGAACAGGATCAGCTCAAGAACAGGAGCACATCAGGTTAACTTTTTGTTAAAACTTCAAAAACAGCATTGGTAGTGCTGCTTTGACAGGAAGTTCAAAAAGTAATAGCAGAGCCAGGAAGCTACAGAACAACTGACACGAATTCTGAGACCGACAGCAAACAGAGACGAGGATCTGTACGCAACAGATGAGCAGGGAGCCGATGGCAAGCAGATACCAGGGATAGTGAGTGATCAACAGAGGCCATGAAAGCTCAAGATAAACAAATTTACCTGAAAACGTCAGAATCGAAATACAATGATTTACTAATTAAGGTTCAAGTCGTTTCCTGCAGCTCAGCCTTAATTAATGCGAACTGATTGAAGACAGAGGTGAAAACTGCTGAAAAAATGGACCACATAAAAGAAATAAGAATGTGTTTATCTCGAAATTATTACAACTGTAAGAATGGTGATGTACAGTAACAGATGTCTTCAAAACATAAAATTAAATGGTAAATGGTCTGTATTTATATAGCGCTTTACTGTACCTGGAATGATACCCATACATCACATTCACACATTCACACACTGATGGTGGACGCTGCCATGCAAGGCGCTCAACCACAACCCAATAGGAGCAATTAGGGGTTTGGTGTCTTGCTCAGGGACACCTCGACATGAGATGGCAGGCCGAGGATCGAACGGTAAACCCTCAGGCTACAAGATGACCACTCTACCCACTGAGCCATGCCGCTCAATTACAAAAATCATAAAGATATTCCTGTAATTACAGGGCAAAAAATAACAAGAAACAAATATAAATATTCTCAATGCCAATCAAATTGTTTATATTATAAATAAATATTTATCATAAGTGCAAAAACAAAACATGTCCCCAACAAGGTCATTAATGAATCTACGCCCTCAGGTCTCCATAGTATATGGATCGTATAGTATATGTAGTTGCTGGTTTCAAAAACAGCCAAATATCTTTGAAACTGCTGACATGAAAGTTATTGGAACCTTCAGGAAAACAGTGTGGAAAGAAGTTGAAAGAAATTAGTTATGTTAACATTTGATTGTTGGAAATTTCTTGTTTATGCTGCTGTGATGATCATTTAGACTTTTGCGCTCTGACTTCTAATAAACCCATAATGTATGTTTTATTTGTCAGCTTGCTCAGTGTGCTTTTATTTTCCTTTAATTCAGTTCCTTCTGCATATACAGATGTTTGTTTGAGTTGTTTTTCAGGAAAACTGCTTGTGCATCATGTACAGACTTCACTTTGTTTAGACAGAAATATCAGTTAGAATTGTGACTCATCCATAAACAGAAAATTTGTTTGTTTGCCTCATCGCCCAACCAAGCTAAGGTGTAGAAAAACAGAAGCAAACACAGACCAAGCACACACTTCTGTTGCCATTCATAAACACAGATTTAGTCAGCAGTCTCCTGAAATCCAGTCAGTTAGTTTATGACAGCCTGCTGCTCGGTGTCGGAGCAGAGCATCGTCACTCCTGCTGGTGCATCATCAGTATGAAACTGCTGTGTTGTCATGCCTCTCCAGCGACCTTTAAAACATGCCTGATTAACCGAGCCTGGGGATAGCAGAGAGAAGAGCACGTTCCAAGGTCTCAAAATACCAATTTGTTTTCAGCAGTGGAGGGCGAGAGGTGATTTCACAGTTTGATATATCTTCAGTTATGAAGCTGCAGACACACCAACAGAGAGGTTCAGATGTGTCACACAGTTCTTCTGCTTTGTATTTTTTCTTCTAAGACCCATTTAACCCAGGGGTCTTTGTGTACATGTGAACACTGTAAAAACATGTCAGATGCATGCATACCCTCATAGCTGTTTGAACAGGAATTACGCAGTGAAGGACAGACTTACTTAAGACTTAAGAGCTTTAATCAAACACACAGAGACTGAAAGCCAGCAGCTCCAACAGATAACACTTCCAACGGTTTCTCTGACCTGTTGGGAGGAAACTCAACTGAAACTGTTTTCAACATGTTTTCACTAGAGCAGTGTTTTGGTAAAGAAAACAGTTGAGCAATGATCTCGTCCGGATAAATCTTAGGGCCCAAAGAAAAGATTGTCTCAAATTTTCTTTGATTCAATCCTCCATCCTGAGCTGCACAATGAGACAGCAGAGAAGAAAAACTCCCTTAAAAGGGAAGGAAAAACCTCCATCAGAACCAGCTGGAGGGAAAACCTCTATCAGAACCAGAAGCTGGAGGTAAAACATCAACTGTCTAAAATCTTATAGTTTTCAGGATTTGTATAGATAAGTTACGAGTAGTAATATGTACAACTTAAATGAATGTAACATGTTATTTCACAGTTAATATATTTTATTTCTAAACACATTTCTAATATATATATTAGTGCTAGGCAACGCTTAAAATTTTTATTCGTGATTAATCACTAGACTTGTTGCGATTAATTGCATTGTTAGGCTCAAAATGTCTCTTTCCTTTACAGTAAAAGAAGACCTACGCCTATATAAACAAAATGCAGTAAATCTTGGTTTACAAAAACTACATTTTTTTTTATTAATTTACATAATTACACAAATATCTACATCCTTTAAAAGAAAATCTGTCTATTCTTTTTTTCCATAAAGGTTTTATGTTTTTCTTTATTTTAAAACCTAAAAATAGAAATTAAAATGTGGTTTTTCAAAAATAACAAATATCCTATGGTGGCTTTTTATTTAAAAATATATATTAAGTTGCCTTTTTGTAAAGTCTCGTAACATTTGCAGCTCTAAAGGAGTTTTATTTAGCTGGCTGAGGGAAAATGGCTCTTTGGATTGGAAAGGCTGCAGACCCCTGCACTAAACACATAAACAGGTTTCTCTTTGCTGCAGTTTTCTCTTTAAGTAGCAACAGTTAAAATATTTCTTCATATATATTTATAAAATCAAATGCTTATGACAAAGAATGATGAAATGTTCAGGATTTACTAACTAAAAGGTAAAAAGTCAGCAGGATGGTTTAAAGCTGTGAAGCTGCTTCCTTCTAAACACAGAAGGAACAATAAGTGATGAATATCAGCATCAGGTGAACAGTTGAATCTAAAAGTTGCAGGATGGTAGATCTCGAGGGCCGGACTTGGGCACCTCTGGCCTAGACTCACATAAGCACTAAAGATATTTATTTACTTCATAGGGTTTAAAAAAGAGCAACTGCTCATCTCAGGTCAGAAAACTGTATAACTTCACATCTTCTTTTCTGGACTTAACACATGAACACTTCTGTCCTACTTTCTGAGTAAATTTATTTATTTTTATTTAACCTTTATTTAACCAGGTAAAAAAATGTTTGAGAACTAGTTCTCATTTACAAACATGACCTGGCCAAGAGGCCCCAGCAGGAATAAATAACGTACATACATATAAACAGACAACTGTGCATACACAGGACCACAATACAACAATACAATACAAATAAAAAAAAACGCAGAGTGAGTACAAATATATAAAAATGAAAGGGGGAAAGGGAGTAGAACACAGTGTATAAGACGGATTTATGTGAGAGAAAAAGTAGTGGGTAAATGTTTGTATATAAGGGCGAGTCAGCATCGTCAGCAGGAACAAGTATCTACAATAATCTGTTGAAGTCTCTGTCTAAACAGAGAAACAGATATCAGAGCTGGAAGTTTGAGAGTGTTCTGCAGTGTATTCCAGTCATATGCAGCGGCAAAGTGGAAGGCGTTACGGCCAAAAACAGTGGCGGTTTTGGGAATGATGAGCTTAATAAATTCGGTTGACCTGGTGTGATAAGTGCTGCGAGCGAGGTGGAGAAGAGATGAGAGATAGAAAGGTGTCTTGTGTAAGATTGACTTGTAAATAAAAAGAAACCAATGATGGAGTCGCCGAGTGTGAAGGGAGGGCCAGCCCACCAATTTATAGAGATCACAGTGGTGGGTGTGGAAAGGGGCGTTTGTGGCAAAGCGTATGGCTGAGTGGTAGAGAGTGTCTAGTTTTTTAAGGGCTGAGCTTGGTGCCATTTTATAAATGATGTCGCCATAGTCAAAAATTGGGAGTAAAGTCAGTTTGACTAAAGTGCATTTGGTTGCGTAAGTGAAAGAGGCTTTATTACGGAAAAGAAACGCTAGTCTGGCTTTTATTTTGGCTTGGAGATTATTTATGTGGGTGACGAATGACAGAGATGAATCCAGCCAGATGCCCAGGTACTTATAGGAGTTGACATAATCCAAAGCCGTGCCGTCTAGGCAGGTGAGTATTGGTAGGGTGTCAGCGCCAGTTTTCCGACTAAAAAGGATGCACTTTGTTTTACTGGAGTTGAGGCGAAGGTGAAGGTTGTGGAAGGACTGCTCTACTGAAGTGAGGCTGAGTTGATGAACAGCTGCAGCAGCTTGTGGGGAGGGGCCGACTGAATACAGAATGGTGTCATCGGCGTACAGGTGGATCCGAGAGCTGCCAGCAGCTTTATCTATGTCATTGATGTAAATGGAGAAAAGGGTGGGGCCCAAAATAGACCCTTGAGGCACACCTTTGGAAATAGTGAGTGGTTCTGACATGATATTTTCTGCTTTCACTAACTGGGCACGGTCAGAAAGGAAGCTGGAGAACCAGTCACAGCAGGAGATGGACAGACCAATACTGGAGAGCCTTTGTAGAAGGATCTTATGGTCAACTGAATCAAATGCCTTGGCAAGGTCAATAAAGGTGGCTAAGCAGACCTGCTTGGAGTCTAGTGCTGTGATGACATCATCCAGGACCTTCGCGGTGGCTGTTATACATCCATGGCCAGGCCGAAAGCCAGACTGCAGGTCAGATAGAATGTGGTTTGAGTCAAGGAAGCAGTTTAGTTGTTTGAGCACTAGCTTCTCCAAGACCTTGGCTAAACACGGAAGTATGGAGATGGGTCGGTAGCAGTTTGGATCCGTGCCGCAGCCACCTTTGAAGAGTGGAGAAACCATGGCTGATTTCCAGTCGGAGGGGAGGATGGAGTACTGTAAGGACCTATTAAACAGACTTGAGACAGGTGCTGCAATAATGTGAGCAGCTGCTTTCAGGAACATGGGATGAAGACCATCAAGGCCAGCAGATTTGTTTGGATCCAGCTTAGTGAGCTCATCCTGCACTTCTAAGATGGAGAAAGGTGAGAAGGAAAAAGGTGTGTTGTTCAATGGAGAAGGCTGAGAATCTAATGAGGCTGAGTCGACCTCACTTGCTGAAGCCAAATCTGGACCTGCGACAGGGGAAACTTGGGTCGCATTGACGAAGTGATGGTTGAGAAGTGAGGCCATGCGAGCCTTATCAGTAATAACAATGTCATTGAATATCATAGAGATTGGTAGCTGAGGGGAGGCAAGCTTATTCTCCATGATCTTGACGGTTTTCCAGAACTTCCTCGCATCAGAGCCACAGGTGGAAAATTTCTCCTTAAAATGGGAGATTTTAGCGTTCCTGATGGCCTGTGTTGTTTTGTTCCTGAGTTGCCGAAAGGCAAGCCAGTCCGCTGGGGATTGTGTGGAGCGGGCTTTCCGCCAAAGGGTGTTCTTATGATGGATAAGTTCAGCCAGATCATGGGAAAACCAGGGGCTATAACGATTCTTGATTCTGCATTTTCTCAAAGGAGCATGTTTATTGACAATTAGACTGAATGTATTTTTGAAAAAACACCATGCCTCATCCAGGGAGGGAGCAGAGCCAACTCTATCCCAGGTCACCGCCTCAACATCCTGAAGAAAGGCTTGCATGTTAAGATTCTTGAGAGAGCGCTTGGTTACAATGACTGGGGGTCTTTTGACTGAACAGCCAATGCGTACACAGGCAATAGCACAGTGATCGCTTATTTGGCTGAAAACACCAGACTGATAGTTAGATGGGGTGTTGGTGAGAATGAGGTCAATCAGCGTGGAAGATGAGGGAGATTTTAGATTTGGTCTGGTGGGCTCAGATATTAATTGAGTAAGATTTAGAGCATCAAATTGCTGCAAAACTGTGTCAGGAGGGTTAACCATATCCCAGTTTAGATCACCCAAAAGAACAAACTCAGAGGTTGTGAATGGTACAAGGAGCTGACTAATGGCTGAGAGTGCAGAAGCTGGTGCAGAAGGTGCTCTGTAGCAGACAGCAACAGTGAGAACAAAACTGGCTGAAAGTCTAAGCTTTAATATCAGCAACTCAAACTGTTTGGGGACAGACTTAGATAGAACAGAAGCACATTGCAAATGATCTTTAACATACATGGCTACACCACCGCCCCTAGTGGCTCTGTCTTTACGAAATACATTATAACCTGGTATAAATATGTCCTGATCAGTGACACTTTTTTTTAACCAGGACTCGGAAACAGCTAAAACATCAGGATTAGCAGTATGTAACAGTGTTTTTAAAAGATCAAAATGCTTTGGATTTAGCAGGCTGCAGATATTTACATGTAAAAACCCCAGGGATTTGCGGTTACAGAAGTCTCTGAATAACAGTTGTGAAGTAGCAGTAGGATTATCTATACCAGGACCAGGATTTGGGTGAACATTCCCAGAGATAAAAAGCATGAGAATAATTAACAAGCGCCAGATGGCAGCACCGAGGGAAAGTCGTTGTTTAACCTTTACTGAAGGCATAACCGCGAACAGAGAGTTAGAGTCAGAGAGCTGCTGCAGCAACATGGATGAAAAGGTCGGAATAAGATAAAATACCTGAGTGGTAGGAAGTCCGAGAGATATCGTAGTCCAGAAGGATGAGACATCTGTAGGCTGTAGGGTAAAGTCCATTGTACTCCCATAGCGCAGCACTATAGCAGGTCCAGGTGGGGGCTTGCAGGCAGGTCTGACAGCCTCTGGCTGTGTGTGCAGGACAAATCCGAGTAGCATAGTCCAGAAGGACAATGTAGTTAGTACGGAGAAACGCATGTTACAACGAGTAAAAGCACACAGACTCGAGACAGAACGTGCGCAACCAGGAAACTCCGGCGCCGCGGCCAGTCCGAGCTGTGGAGGTCTTTAAGCCGCTGATTGTGTTTGTAAACACACAGCGACGCGACCAGATCCACAGAGATCCACAGAGGAAAAAAAAATAGTCCCACTGGATGGTCAGCCAGCGACTAACCATAAAAGCCACCAAAATGTCAAACAGTAATCCAATTGGCCAGATGGACGCAGCCAGCGCCGCAAAACCTCGTCCGCCGAAGCCAGTAGGAAGCGCAGCACGGCCCGCCGCACAACAAGCCGGACCGCAAACCACGATGCTAACCACAGAAGCAGCCAGTCACCGGGCTCGGAAAAGCCGTGCTTTACAGGTAGCCAAGGGATCCAACGCTGAACCAGCCACGACAAGCCGTGAGACTACAACGTCGCCGGGAGCAGCGGTTGCGCCGTTAGCCGAGTCAGCTAGCTGAGGATTAACCCAGGTACAGCAACACCTGAGCGGCAAGCCTTGCAGACAAAAGACCAGATCAACCCTCGGGGATACGATCAGGTAACTTCCAGAAAAGTGTTGCCATTCAAGACTGCAATTAAAAGTGCTTACAAAGCTTAAGAATATCAATATAGACAGACTCAGACACGGACAGATAGATGAGACATCCTGCCGGCAGCCATCTTGGTCTTTGGTCATATAAGAAAACAACTTTAAGGAGAGAAGAAATCTAAAAGTAGCTCCTCTCTGACGGTCCTGCAGACTATCGCTCATTCAGTCCTGCTTTCATTTGTTGGAAGTAATCACACTGTCTGACAGTGATAAACTGATGATTAAAAATGCACCATGTAGCACATTGAGATTAATTTCATATCAACCATGAGCGTGAATATTTCAGGATGTTTGTAGGGGGTCACAGGGAAGCCGTCAGCAGTGAGACGCTCAACTCTGTTTATTGCTTATCTTCTGTTGCTACTGCTGGAGCATCCCTCAGAGGATGAATCCCAGAGAGCCGGTGATGTTTGATAACTCAGACTTTTCCAAGGTCAGTTACACGAGGTTGACATCTTTGCAGAGAATATCAGCTACAGGATTGCAGAGTTGTTTTTAACTACTAGATTATAAATTCATGAAGCCCTTTATCCTTTCACTTTTTAAAAAGTCTGCATTTTAATGAGTCCAATGACCTGCTGTGAAATTCTGGAGCTCCTTAGCTGAGCTTGTGCTTGTTTGCAAACAAATCATGTGCAGTTAAGTGAAACAGTGAGTGATTAACTTTGCCAAACATCATGTTATTGTGCATCTCAGCAGCACTGTGCAGACGGACAGCATCACAAACACACCTGGGATCTGTTCTACTAACTCTGAGTCTAGTCAGAAACTCTGGGTTAACTCACTCTGATGAGTTTTGGTTTAGAACAGCTGCTGTGAGTTGGTTTAATCAACTCTGTTTTTAACCAGGGTTAGGATTCACAAACAATAGATGGAAGTGTCATGGAAAAAAGTGCTGCCTGAGTCAATGTGGAAGTTGGAATCACTGGTCCACTGACTGGATATTTAACTTTATTAAAACTAGAACATGTTAGTTAAAATATATTTAGAAAGAAGAATACTATCCAACAATACACTTTACCTATGTATAAGGATCATTGATATGATAATTGATATGATAACTGACTCCACTTAGAGCCTACACTAAAGGTGTGCCACAGGGGTCAATCTTGGGACTGTTGCTCTTCAGTTTGTACATCAATGATCTACCACCCATCTGTGATGGCATGGAGGTCTTGATGTACATTGATGACATTGTCATCTTTGCTCATGTAACAGACACAAATGTAGTTGGAGCTAAATTATCTGTAGTGATGGAGAAGGCAACAGAGTGGCTTAAGGCAGAGTTATGCTCGTGCGGCATTTACGTAACTGCCGTAGGCTCGGCGTAGCTCTGCACAGGCTATTCCCGCATCTCTGCCAAACCTGACGTGGACCCTAGATACCTGGGTGTCATCTTGCACCCCACACTTAATTTGAAATAAAAACATGGAAAAGTTTGCCAAGTGTTAGAATTCAGTATTGCTAACTTCCACCACATCAGAAACTCACTATCAGCTGAAGCTGCAAAATCCCACTTGTGTATTACTAGTGTATTTTGTTTTTGGTCTCAGGCCAAGTTGACAACTTTAAACCCTTTTCAGGTCACCTCACATTCAGGGTTTAATTTTTCTAAATAAGAAGTGGTACAGCAGTACCATCATTGTCACCTAAGTGAGAAATATTATATATAAGGCAGAATTAATAACTAAGTGGTATCACCATGAACCCTTGCTAGTTTATTACTCACATTAAGACTATAATTTTTTGTAGTGCAAGTTTTATTATGTGAATGCTTTTAATAACAGCTTTTTCTAGATAAATATCATGTTTAAACCTGCAAATTTGGTATGTTCAAAATATCTCAAATTTTTTATATATTTCTTGGAAAAAAGAATAGAACACAGTCGAAGTTCATTTAGGATGTTGTTTAAATATTAGAGTCTAAAGTTTTTACAGAAGGAATTTTGGAAATCTCAATGAAACACTTCATGATTAAGAAAATACTTTCAATAAAAAAAAACTGCAATGTCTTTTGGATTAAATTCTCTACAAATCAGGTTGGGAATGAGATGTCAAAAAACCCTTCTGTAAAATATAAAAATCCGATTAAAATACAGACAGGAGCATAAGTGCCTGTAAGTGCTGCTGAAGTGCACCATAAAAAAAAAGAAAGTTAGCAGAGCTCAAAATTTCAAGTGAACAAATTTCAGGAAAATTTTAAGTTAAGCACTTAAAATGTTAAGTTTTGCTTTTAAGTTTGCCCAACTCTCAATTGCAAGTTTTTCTAACTCAGTTATAAGTTGTAAAGACTTCAAATTTCAAGCTGTAACACTTTGAATCCTGATTTTTTTCTACCTCAACTGTAAGTTGCAGTACCTTAAAATTTCTCATTGAACTAGCTTCAAAATATAACCCATCTGTAATTGATAAAATATTAATATTTGAAATTGTAACCACTCTAAATCCACATTACTGGTAACTCAACTATAAGTTGTATTAATTTAGAAAAAAACTAACAATATGGACCATTCCAGAATTGGTGGACAGTTTACATAATCTGTGCACAATACACTAATACATGCACTGCTTGTGTAAATTACACTTGTCTTGAGAAAAATTATAACAATAGTTGTGGGAAAATCTGTTCCAAATGATTGAAACTACCATATAGATCTCAAGCACCCCCTAAAATGGCATTTTCCACTTGTCCTGTCTTCTAAATGACAAACGTGCAAATATAACCACTGGAAAAAGTTTTTAATGCACTTCTCTTTTGGATGATCTTGTCTAAGTGATTCTCTTTTATTATGGAAACAGTTGAATTTAATATTCAGCATATCTTAAATAATAGTAACAATGTGCTGAAGTTGTGTCCCACAACTCTGTTACCAAAACCTATTTAGCATGACAGAGGAAGAAGAAAAACAGTGAGTCACGTGACACAGAAGAAACGACTCATCAAGATTTATGCTAACAGCATGGGCAGACCAAGGGTAAGGTTTCTCTTCAATTTTTTCATATTTTCCCAATCATTGCAGCCTTGAAGAGTGTGTCTTTCTAACCAATGCAACCCTGTTACTCACACTGTAAAATTAACACAAACTGATTTAGTCTTTTTCTTTATTATTTAATATACAGTATATCACAGAAGTGAGTACACCCCTCACATTTTTGCAAATATTTCATTATATCTTTTCATGGGACAACACTATAGAAATTAAGTGTTGATATACAGGACACCAAACTATGAAAACTAAACTTTGATATTCTGTATGTCAAAGTTTCATTACTATAGTGTTGTCCCATGAAAACATATGATGGAATATTAGCAAAAATGTCAAGGGTGTACTCACTCAGGTGACATACTCTGACTCTGTGTTCAGTGTTAACAGCAACATTATATTTCACAGCTATCATATTTTCCTGAATAAAAGCTAACATAAGCATTGATTTTAAGTCTTGTTACTTGCAACCCTGTTACTTTAATTACAGTAACAGGGTTGCATCTAATTAAGTTAAATCAGAAAGATCAATCCATTATCTAAAGTAAGATTAATGGTGTGTATAATTTAGCATAATATGCTTGTTGCTCCTCTGTACTGAAATCTTGAAGAAGGGATATATATATATATATATATACATATATATATATATATATATAACAGGGTTGCACTAAGCATGACGCACACCACATAAAATATCTCTTAAAAAGTATATTTTTGATGCTTAAGCGGGGCATTTTTCAAATGTTTCAGTGTCCAAATTATCCTCCAATTCTGGAATAACTCATATATCATCTTTTAATCTAGAGTGCTGTCATGTAGTGCTAGTGCAGTGCATATAATTTTTTATTTTTTATTTTTTTTTAGTAATTTTATTTAAATACAAGATCACAATTTCATCACATAATATCAACTTGGGCATAAGTGCATGATTTCATCACACAATTTCATTGTGTAAGAGCATTTATTTCCCATTTGATAGAGGTCTCATTGACATTAATATCTACATAATAATAACTTTGTTCATACACAATATTAACAAAAAAAGAAGTCTTTAAAAGTGATAATTCAACTCTAGCTAAATCCGTGAAGGCCAGCGACATCCAGAGAAACATAAAAAACTTCAAATGCAGCATCTACATTCAAAAATATGTTTGATAAAGTTATGTTACATGACTTTCAACAACAAGTACATTGGTACTTGGATAAAATATTAATGATGGTCATTAAACTACCCTAACATGGAATATAAAACTTAAGAGCAGAAAAAAAATAAACACAATCACATGACTAGTAAAAGCCTAATAAATGCTCCAAGTTTGAGACAATGGCTCGATAAGATGTCATTTGTTAAAACACAATGAAGTGCAGTTACTGGACCCTGAGATGGGTAACAGGCTGTGAAGGCCAGGGCCAGAATAGCCAGCTGAACAACATCAACCAATTAATTAGGTGTCAGACATTTAGAGAGCTGAACTTACTGAATGTATCTTTTAAGCTTTACATTACAGTTTTTCTCTATTGCCAAAACACAAAACCCAGTACTCTAAACCAAATGACCAGTTGCCTAAACACATTTAGTAAAACTCCCCCCCTTTTGCCACAACCACAAACACAATTCACCTGTAGACACTGTTCACAAAACCCATCCCCTTTTTCTCAAAACTCAAAACAAAATTTGCCGTGCTAAAACACATTTTGCATATAACTCTGCTCCAATATGCATTGTGAAGCTCATGTGATGCAAAATGCTACCCACAATCAGCAAAACTTGAACACAATGAACATACCTGGTGTCAATCAGTAAACACAACGACTCATAATTGAAAACACCTATTGCAAATGATGTGACCACACCTATATAAGTCAGTGCAGTTTGCTGAAAGTTCAAAAACAAAAATGGATGATGAAGACAGAAGAAGAGGAGTTTGTGTCAGAGGAGGGAGAGGAGTTCGTGTCAGAGGAGGCAGAGGAGTTCGTGTCAGAGGAGGCAGAGGAGCGGGCCGAGGAGGGAGAGGAGCAGGTCAAGGAGGGAGAGGAGCAGGTCAAGGAGGGAGAGGAGCGGGCCGAGGAGTGGGCCAAAGAGGGCGAGAAGCAGTCCAAAGAGGAGCAGGCCAAGGAGCGAGAGGAGAAGGAGGGCAAGCAAGACAACGCATTTTCATTACAGATGAAATGAGAGCAACAGTCATTGTCCACGGCATGACAATGACCGAAGCGGGACAACGAGTCCAACCAAAACATCACTCTCTGCGCTGCCATGAGTTCTAGAGGGCTTCTCCACCGGCATGCTGAACTTGGTGCCTACAACACTGAGCGTCTCCTCACCTTCCTAGGAGAGCTCAGAGATGTTTTGCATGACAATGACCACCTGAATGCTCGGCCAGCAGATCACCACGACCAGCAGATTCCTGGACCGGCTGATCTTCCCATATACGTCATCCTCTGGGACAATGTTAGCTCCCATCGCAGCATCCAGGTCAGAGAGTGGTTTAACATCAATCAGCAATTCATTAATGTGTGTCTGCCACCCTACTCTCCGTTCCTAAACCCAATAGAGGAGTTCTTCTCAGCATGGCGGTGGAAGGTCTATGACCGCCAACCTTACACTAGAGAGAACCTTCTCAGGGCTATGGACCTGGCCTGTGATGATGTGGCTGTGGAGGCGTTCCAAGGCTGGGTGCGGCATGCCAGGGCATTCTTCCCACGTTGTTTGGCTATGGACAATATTGCCTGTGACGTTGATGAGGTCCTGTGGCCCGACCCAGCCCGACGACGTGATGCCTCTCCATGATTTCGGTGTCAACATACAACATACTGTGTCAATTTTCAACGTACTGTAATAAAAGAAATCGCACCCTGAACATTGTGTTCTCAATTGTTACTGTACAGTATCTATTGTGTGTAATGGATCCTCCATGGAGTTTAGTACTCATTTTTGCATTGAGTTGTGATATTACTGCATTTTCTGCATTATGTAACTATTCCCATGAAATGCACAAATCTATAGAAAATGCCCAAAACATATTTGAGAATAAATAAGGGTTGCTCAAATGCATCCTGGCAGTTGTGAAACTGTAAAAAGAACAGTCTCACACTGTGAAAATTGTGCTTTCAATTTTTTTGGTAATGTGGTTAATGATGCTCAGTAGTGTTTACATTTTTGCAGGCCTTGAGTGGTATTTTGGTGTCAGAGTTTGCTTTTGAGCATATGAGCAACTGTTTTGGTGTGATGGGTTTGCTTTTGAGCATATGAGCAACTGTTTTGGTGTGATGGGTTGGTTTTGAGCATATGAGCAACTGTTTTGGTGTGATGGGTTGGTTTTGAAAAGAAACTGTGAGGTTTAGTGTACGTAGCTTTAGAAAAGTGTTTTGTGTTTAGAGTTTTGTGAAAAGTGAGGGCAGTATCGTGAAATGTGTTTAAGCAATAGAGAAAAACTGTAAAGTACTGGAATACAAATAACAACTTTTCTTCTTCATCAAAGTGTTTTCAATGTAAAAAGGAAGAAAAACTCAGAATTTAGTAAAGCTTGAAATTAAGAAAGAACGAAAGAGGCCTAAAAAAGGGAAAATCAGCTCAAGGTAGATCAAAAACACAATGAGTACTTTACTGATTGCACTGAAAAAGTCTGTTTTTGAAGGATTTCACACTTGCAGATCTCTTCCCAGTTCTATAAAAATCTTATAAACTGTTTCAAATGTGTACCTCAGATATTTTGGCTAAAGAAACTTTACAGGATACATCAGCCCAGGGAGATAGGAAAAATGATGACTTCTTCCACAACAGTAAAATTCCTGATATTGCACCAGGTGAAGTACTGTCATCCTCCAACGCAGTGAGGAGACCCACGGTTAGATCTTTGTTCTGCTTCTCTTGATCAGTACCTTTGTAAAGTCAAAGAGAAAAAGAGTTTAATAACTGAAATATAAATCAGACTAAAATATTGATTTAAAAAATCCAGGAATTCACAGTTAAATTTTAATCTGAGATTTAGTCCTTAAACAAAGTAATAAAGGCCACCCCATCTTCTTTTACTGAAGGTTTCATGATGTTTTCCAGCAAAAAAAAAAAAAAAAAAAAAAAAATCAATATAGTAGCCATCAATATAAACACTGCAGTCAGAAAAATGAGACCCAGTTGCATTAATGATCTTAGTAAGAGCTGCTTATTATAAAATTCCTATATAGGAAACATCATCTAAAAGAATTTACTTAAAAATAAATAAATTAATAAAACAAATAAACCAGTTTGAAATGTTCAGATTAATGCTATATCTTTCTTCCTCATTAAATCAATTATGATCTAAATAATTAGATAATTAAAATTACATTTCACCTCTTCATCCAGTCTGTTGAGAGGTTGATCCATCCCATCCGAAAAATATGTCCTCATTGCCTGATCGAATCTACGGAGCCTGGATGTGTGCTCATTAAAGCCTGCGTTGAAGTTGTCCATCAGATGCTTGTTGGTGATTTAATGGAACTTTGCCCTGGCCTGTTAGTAGGGCTGGATGATATGGCCTAAAAATAAAATCTCAGATTTTTTCAAACCAAAATCAGTTTCCGATTTTAATAGATTTTTTTTCCCTTTTCTTTCCTAAAAACACAGTAAACTTATTAAAAAACAATATTAAACTTAAATCTTTGGCATGAAAAATGTTTGTTTTATTTATTTATTTATTTGTTTATATGATTGAATGACAGCAAAGAAAGTTAATGACATCATAAGTTTTCCACCACGTAAACGGCTTCATATCTTGCATACAGATATGACACACATCTGCATCCAGGACCTCTTTCCTTCTGGATCCTTATCACACAGGATCTATCTTGGTCAAGATAAGCTTTTATTCCTACTTTGCTGTGTATGAAAACCTCCCGTGTCCCCTTAATTGTCATGACAAATTAAAGTTCTCAATTCATGGTGGAGTGCTATTATTGGTGGAGCCACCCATCACAGACTCTCCAGCTGATGTAAGTTACCTCTTTATAGTCAGTGTGAAATTACCCTCTATGGTAATAATGCAATGTGGAAGGGCATGCCTGATGAACAGGATGCGAATAACACAAATGCCAACCCTTACAGCAATGTAAGAAATTATACATTATAAAGGCTTTTTCATATGTAAATGTTTCTAACCCTGTCAAATGCTAAACTTGTTTCGGCTGTGTCTGTGTGCCAGATGACTGCAAAGGAACTCTGTAAAGACCACCTCCAGTGCCAGATTGCAAAGGGGAACCTGGAGTACTTAAAATTGAAGATAGAGGTGAGAAATACATGAAGAAATGGGGCAAAATGAACAGCCTGGCAGTGAATGATGACATTACATAACGGAGCGTTTCTCTTTTCAGGCAATGAAAGATGCAATGGGAAGTTACCAGACAATGACTGAAAATGAAAAAAGAGAAATTGAAAATGGAGTTGCCTGTTTATTTCTTCCATTTAATGTGGTTTTGACAGATTTGATCACACACATGATGACCTTTCCTCAAATCATAATGCTGGCCTATATCATCATCATCGGGTACTGGCTCTTCATATGGTGGTGGCACCTCAGTGTGCAATATTGCACAAGCAACAATGATGTAACATGGCCTTTCAGGACGGACCCTCAGGCGATGCATACACTGGAATCTGTCTTTCCTCAGCCTCCCAGGAGATGACCATGAAATTCCTCTGTAATTGCACATATAACATCAAGTTAGATTAAACACATAGGTTTCTTAGCATTGGCTATAGTGTTTCATAGATTTATAACATACCTTGTTGGAATTTGGTGCTAATTGACATTCCCTGTATATTACTGCATCATGTACTGAACCTGGCCATCTCACCTCCATGTTTGTTGTTAGGTGTGAATAATCACATATCATCTGTCAGTTACTGCAATGAAATCACATCAGAAGGAGCACCTAACAAGGCATCCTGAAATAGATGTATGTCAGATGGGAAGACCGACCTGGAAACTTATGCTGTGGAAGCATTTCCTTCTGGTTGTTCACATAATCAGCCTCATTCCTAGGGACGCTTTAATAAGCACATGCATCCCATCAGTCACACTAATTATGTTAGGAAAACCTGTAAAATACGCTTGAGCGGATCGATCCAAATATCAGTAGCATCGATACCGAGGCTAGTACCAGTATCATTTGATAACACATGCCAGAGAGGTGACATTCCACGTCCCTAGAGCTAGCTTTTGCAGCCAAGGATCAGACCGCCAGGGTCCCCGCCTCTGGCAGCCGCCCAGCTCACACTGCACCCGACCCCTATGGCCCCTCCTGCAGGTGGTGATCCCACGGGAGGGGAGGCCCATGTCACCCTTTCGGGCTGAGCCCGACCGGGCCCCATGGGCAAAGGCCCGGCCACCAGGCACTCACCTCCATGCCCCACCTCCAGGCCTGGCTCCAGAGGGGGGCCCCGGGCACCCATGTTCGGGCAAGGGAAACCTTGGTCCTTCCTTTCATATCATCATAGGGCTGATTCGAGCCGCACTTTGTCTGGTCCCTCCCCTAAACACCTGTTTGCCATGGGTGACCCTACCAGGGGCATGAGCCTCTGACAACATAGCCGATTGTCAGGACGCACACACTCCTTCACCGCGATAAGGTGGCGGCTCAGGGAGGAGTGTTCACAGCATATGCTTCTGTATTAACTTAAATTAGCCATTTTGGGACAGAAACCCATGATTACAGTTTAATCTATGTTAAAATGGCCAGTTAAACCAGTAAACACACTTTTAGGAAATATATTTTATAATGAGTAGTATGGATCCCTTTTTGTGAACATGGGTGCATGGTTTATTTTCTTACTACTACTGATATATATTTTGATTGATTTAGTCGTACTTTTATGACCAGATGTTGGTAAAATGCACTGCCGGTGATGTAAGCTAGCTAGCCTCCACATGCTAAAAAGGCTTCCTGTCTGTTATAGCGTGCTGCATGTGAACCTATGAAAGTCAACAGTGTCGGACCAGCATATTTCTGTTTGTTCAGGTACATAATTTCTTTGTTATATATCTGTTATATAAATAGTAGGGCTGTCAAAAATATATATTTTTTTTAGCTTATCTTGCATCTCTCTGATCATCTCTGTGTTAGAGCAGCACAGCTGTTTCCTCCCTCTCTTCTCACATTGTTCAGTGAATCATAACGGCTATCGGTGATCAGCTTTTTTCTCTTGTTGAGTTTGTTTATGGTTCAGCTGAGGAGGAAACTAGCGGATCATGGTTAACATGTCACATATTTACCCAAAAGTTTTTTTTTTTTTTGGCAGGACCTTCTGTAACTCAGTAGATGGCTAGTGGTAGACAGGGTTCATACTTCAGCTATGCAAGGGCAGGTCTAGAAAAGTTCTGATGGGGGGCCAGGAAGGAGTACTGGCCAGGAAAAGGAGGGCACAAATTACACCTTTTTCTTTCTTTTTTGGGTCTAGATTTTATGGAATATTGAACTGATTATTACAACTAAAGTGATCACCTAATTTTAAAAAAATGAAGAAAAACTTGCAAAACAAACAGCCAATGAAATAGTTTATCAGCAGGTGTTTACTTTGGGTGATGCTGCTGTAGGACTTTTATCACTGCAGCACAAACACTCAAACTTCAATGATAAAAGGAAAAACCTGTTTGCCAGTCTGTCTGCCTGATGGCTTAAAAATGAATAAATGCAACTGTCAGAGGATGTTAAGGTACAAGGAGTGAACATAAAATGGGGAAAAAGTGGAAAACGGCCAAAGAAAAACTGTAAAAGACCTTCAGAAAGCAGGAGAACAAGACCACTTTCGAAGTAAGTCTGGCTGGTGGGAAGTGCTGGGATTAGTATGGTTTAATTTAAATTATGGCCGTAGTTATTTGGTGTCTGAGAACAATTATTAATATTCAATACACTTATTAATAAAAAATAGTAGTCATAGGGAGACCGCCAGTGGAAAGCAAAAGCTAATATCCAAACACAATGTATTAAAGTTTTAATATTTCTTTCTTGCTGGATTTGTTTGTGTGAGTTTCTGTCTTCGGGTCTTTTTCAGACTAACGTGGTGAAAATTTTTATGTACCTGCTTCTGTCAACTAAAGCGGGGCATACACATAAAGATTATTGTCTGTTTTGGTCACGTGTGGGAAGCCAATGACTAGTGAGTTGTAACTCTGTGGATTGTGACGTAAAACTGAATGTAGCCAATCAAAAGAGCGAGCTGACTGAGGCATGAGAAAGGACTATAAAGTCTGTGTTCACGCTGTCTCCCGTCTTTCTACCAAAGTCTTCTTTTAGGTCGGATGCCTGATTTGGGAATAGAGGTAGGTGCTGGCCCGCATTGGGTGGTTGTCCGGAGGAGACCTGGTCGTCTTGGGCAACCCACTCCACCCTCCTTGTGGAGTGGGTTGCTCTTGAGCTCCTGGGGCCCTGCGCTCTATTAATCTCTGGGGGGCCAACACCTGGCGGGGTCAGCGGCGGCTGTCCCTGACGCTGTGGCTGGGGCCTTCCTCTGCCATCCTCTGGGCGGATGCGTGGTCGCTCTGGTGGGGGGGCGGCTGGTCTCCTGGGTCCCAGGGCCCCCTGTAATGGCTCTGGTCTTTGTGGTGGCACGGTCGTATTTACACACTCACTGATCACTATTCATTCCTGTTGTTGACTAACCTGCATGCTGAGACAATCACTGTTGTGTTTTAGGTTTGATCACAAAAACTACAGTTTGGTTCATGTTTTTCTTTGTGTTGCTGATGTTTTTATTTATTTTTATATTTTGTTTCTTTTTCTACAACTTGTCTGTATTTTTTATAGGTGCTTCGGGTGATTGTCAATTTTGTTTTCTCAAAGATATTGCAGGTGTCTTTTTTTTTCTTGCAGGTGTAGCAGCTGAGTGTTGTCTGTTTTTCTTCTGCTAATATTGCAAATATATAATAGCCGATGTTACCTCATATCTAGTATATTTTTCTTTTTTCCTCTCTTTTATCTCTCATCTCTTCACTCTCATTTACCTTTTCCTTTTGTTACATATCCATAAAGCTCCTCCTAGCAAAGCAAAAAAAAAAAAAAAAAAACCCAACAGACCCAGTACCGCCATCATTCCCTCATCTTGTTTGTCCTCTTTTAGATCACATTTGGTAGCACAAGATTTCTGGCTCAGAGGACTGGATTCTGGATCGGCTTTGGGCCAGAATGGTTATGTGTGTGGTGTTTTGTGCTGAGGTTGGGAACTTTGGGAATCGCCTTGTTGTTGCAAAACTCCTTTTTTTCTGTCAAAGTGTGGTATATTTGCTGTTTTTCATAGATGCAACTGTAGAAATGTGAACAAATGACGCATCTTTGTGACAGACTACTAGTAAAAAAAGAGCCTGAAGTAGACTAAAGAAGAAATGCGGAAAAAAGCAAAGTGAGGTAAAGACGATAAGGACCTGTGAAGGAACAAGGAGGTGATGACAGCTGTCTTGCTATTGGCAACTTAAACCAGATGTGGAACAAAAATGGAAAGAGAAACTAAAAACAAATTAAACATCATAGGTACAAGAATGCCAAGACTGAACACAATAAATCCAGGATGAACACAGACCATGACAATGTTGTGTTTTATGTTTTTGAAAGGGGCTTTATTTAAAACCAGAAAAAGATTTGGATCCACTTTTACATTCATTTGAAACTGTTGTTCAGCATGCTGACTAATTCGGTCTGAGAATTTAAGCAGAAAAGTTTCAGCCTGACCCAAACCATGCTCATCCAGGTGGAGCGAGCATAATGACTGGAAACTGAAATGATATAATAAAACTGAGCCGACTGCACATTAATAATTGAAGTTTAGTATTTCAGGTATTAGCAATGGTAGTGAGTGGAAGATAATGAAGAAGGGCACAATCAGATAATGGGAGTACTTTGAGTGCCACACCAATATGGGGGCTGTTTGTGTGCATCTGCACTCAGGGAACGCCCGTTATTGACGTGACTAATGTCTGTTTTATAGACGACATCACATCAGCGTGTCAGTGCCTCCATTACAATCATGAAAGGCAATAAGAGCAACGAGGAAAGCTAAACACATTTTTATGAGGCTCATACATCTTCATAAAACACTCAGCGACAGCTATAAAAAGAGGAGAGGTAGGAAAGTAAATGACAATCGAGAAGCTTTTAAAGGTTTATTAAATGAAAATGGACTCCTCGCTGTGGAGCTGTACAGTAACTCCCATTAACACTGTGTTTGTAGGCGATCATCTTATGACTACTGTGATTCACCCATTAGGCTCCTGGATGTGTTGTATGGTATACAGTATGTTGGATGGCGGTTGAGGAAAATCCTGTCATGCTTTAGGAGGTCTCACATGCACACATTCATCCACACACCTGAGGATGTTTTTCAAATCTTAAAGCAAGTAGGTGAAAAAATAGTCTGTTTTGCTGTAGGAGGAGATCATCTGTGACATAATGTTGATGTGTTTTTTACTTTTACTAAAGCTGCTGACAAGAGGTAACAATGGCAGGTCTGTCTTTAATGATCTGTGAGTGGGCACAGGCATGCAGATGAAGCAGTAGCAATGCATTCTCTTCAGCGGTATGTGGGGTGAAATCACACTCAGTTTGTTTTTACATAAAATGTTCCTCTGCAGTGCATTTCACTCAACCAAAATATGAAGTAGAGCTTTTAAAGAAAAGAGCTATTAATAGCAATTCTCAAATTAAGAAGAATCATCTGGTTTTAAAATGTTTTCTGTCAATGTGAGAAAAAAAGAAAAAGAAAAAAAAAACACTGAAAAGGAGCATTTAAAGGCTGGTTTTAAGGGTTTTTCACTTAATAAGGGTCCTAAAATGAGTGTTATAACTTGTTTTCAGATCTTTTTCTTTTGTCTAAAGTCTAAATATTTTTTTTTTTCATATTTCAGGAAATCTTACCCAGTAAAATTATCTTACCTGTAGTATTATGTTACATAATGTTACTTGATTAGGCTGAATCTTCTTAAATTAAGTGTTTTTTTTTTTTGTTTTGCTTTTTTTTTTTTTTTTTTTTTTTTTTTTGCTTATATCAAATATCAAATTATAGCTCATTTATGCATTGCAGGGCACACTTCCGAGTGAATTAAGACCCCTCCTTTTCAATCGGACTGCACCAAGGTGTGAATGATTGTTTACACTGTTCCAAACAAACCTTATCATCAGTGAAAGTCATTACAACCTTACAATACAGTGTGTGTTTACAGGTCGTTGGTCCGAGTATTTCAGACACTGCTGATCTACTGGGATTTTCACACACAACCATCTCTAGGGTTTACAGAGAATGGTCTGAAAAAGAAAAAATATCCAGTGAGCAGCAGTTGTCTGGACCAGAATGTCTTGTTGATGTTAGAGGTCAGAGGAGAATGGACAGACTGGTTGGAGATGATAGAAAGACAACAGGAAGATAAATAACCACTGGTTCCTACGAAGATATGCAGAACAGCATCTCTGAACACACAACACGTCCAGCCTTGAAGCAGATGGGCTACAGCAGCAGAAGACCACACCAGGTGCCTCCTGTCAGCTAAGAACAGGAAACTGGTTTATAATTATAATGGCGGTTGTAGCTCAGGAGGACGAGCAGTCGTCTCCCAACCTGTCGATTACAGGCTTCCACTGACTACATGTTGAAGTGTCCTTGGGCAAGACACTTAACCCTACAATGCCTCCCGATGTGGCTATCGGTGTGTGTGTGTGTGTGTGTGTGTGTGTGTGTGAGTGAATGGGGCCCTTAGGATCAACATGGCATGGTTTAATTATGAATCCCATCTTCTGATGCCTACTTCCAGAAGGATAATTCACCATGTCACAATGACAATGAGTACTGGACTCCAACGGCCTCCACAGTCACCAGGTTTCAATCCAACAGAGCAGCTTTGGGATGTGGTGGAAGAGGAGATTTTCATCATGGATGTGCAGTAACTGTGTGATGCTGTCATGTCAATATGGAGCAAAATCTCTGAGGAATCTTTCCACACCTTGTTGAGTCTATAACACAAATAATTAAGGTGGTTCTGAAGGAAAAAGGGATCTGACCTGATAAACTGGTTGCAAAGTGTACAAACAAATGTAGAACTTGCTCCATCAAAACTGAAAAGAGTTATGTATCCATTGTATTCCATCACTTTCCTTTAATGGGAATTTTTAATGAACTGTGGATCCTTTTTTTTTTAGTTTTCCAGAGGAATCTTTGTACATTCCTGCTG
The DNA here is from genome assembly GCF_017639745.1 of Melanotaenia boesemani. NCBI lineage: Eukaryota > Metazoa > Chordata > Actinopteri > Atheriniformes > Melanotaeniidae > Melanotaenia > Melanotaenia boesemani. The sequence continues at coordinate 9,205,080 of NC_055684.1, forward strand.
AATGCAGGATTCCATTGATCAACACTAGTTCCTGTTTGATTCTCCTCTTTATGATGCTGCATTTTCTCTTCTGGATATCTGACATCATTCTAATGAAAAAACCACAGACCTGCTGGAAGAAGATATGTCTCTCCAAACCTCTAACATCCACTGCTGCATCAGTGTTACCCTCACACAGACAAAGTCCTGCATGCCATCACTGTTGGATTTAGTTGAACAAACCAGACCAGAACTGGTTGCCTCATCCACCTTTACAGACATGTAGAAGTCAGCTTTGTTGGTTTGTTTGTTGACTTGGAGGAGGATTTTCAGAGGAAGCATCCTGTGAATGTCACAAGGAACATACTGCAGCAAATTTGTAAAACCTAAAGGATCAATTTGATGCCAAGAAAAGCTGAATGTGAACATCATCCTCATCCCAAAGAGGCGGATATTTTGAAAGAAAGCTGCTTGTGTTTCTCTCTGTTGGACCCACTGGGAAAGATCCACGCCAAAAAGCAATTTTCTATCTGGTTCTTTTTGGCTAGGAACTGATGTTTTTTGTATTTCAGCCCAGAGTTTGTTTTTAAGCATAAAACATTATTAAATGGCTCTTCAGACTGTTAGCTGGCAGCCGCAGTGAAGAAGAAACAGTTTTAACGCCCACGTTTAAGCATCTCATTATTTTATTAAGCCAAAGTACATAATTCAACATGGAGGAGCGCTGCCTGTTGCTCTTTGTCCTTCCTTCCTCTTGTGACAGTTAAATTTACGTTTGGCTGCCACTCCTTCACCATTTATCTTCACTCGCAGACGTTTAGCTCCAGCTGTCATGAGCTGAAAATAAGAAGAAAGTGTAAAAGCTTCTGGTTGTGATGAGGAAGCAGCAGAAGGCGGCCGCATGCAGCGATCGCCGCCCTACAGCAGTATTTACAAAGGCTGCAGGGCTGTGACGCCGACATGCAAAGAAATAAAACGACAGATTTCATGTTGTTGTTGGGGGGGGGGCGATTACGGCCGAGTGACGGGAACAAAATGATGTGAATTACTTTTTAAAATCCTGAGAGCCATTAAGAGCAATTCAGACGTTTTCTCTCAGAGGACAGTTTGACCGAACAAAGCTGCTGATGGACAGCCTCCCTCAGCCTTCATCTCACTGGTACTCTCATATTTCCAACTTTTAAAATGTTCCTGTCATTTTAAAAAGGGATTGCAGCATGTCTTTCTGTTGCACAGCTGTCCTCACTTTCTTTTAAAGTCAACTCAAGTTTTTTTTTTTTATTGTCAACTCACTAGATGTAGAGTGCATGCAGGAGACTGAAGTGGCCGTTTTCTGAACCCCATGGTGCTGCCAGGTAACAGTTATGTTGTTCACAAGAGCTGAAGCTTCAGGAAGAACAGAAGTTTTGATCGACACGTTGTTTGGACAATCATATGCGAGGAAAAACTAGGATTGTACATCATGTAAAAGGAGGCAGGTGGAGCAGAAAACTGGAGAAATTAGTGAATCTAAAGGGTCAAATTTTTCAAATATTGACTTTTATTTTCTTTGTTTGTTGTAGTTCTGTGTTCAGTTCTTCATTTAAAGTTTTGTTTAACCTCTTTATCCCAAGACATATATTTTACTTACTGTAAATAAAACAACTGAAAAAGAAATCTATTTTTGGACATCTTTTCATAATCTTAATAAATAATAATAATAATAATAATAATAGAAAAATCATCATTTTTAAAGTGAATTTGCACTCAAGCAGCACATTATAACTTTCCAGCTTTAAAAAGATGCAATCCTGGCTTCTTCAGACGGCACACTGACATTGATTATGTACTTAGCTGTCGTTGTCCTGTCATTCAGTTCAACTGAATTCAGCTTTATTTATATAGTACCAGGACACTTTTCAGACAAAATCAACTCAAGCCAATTCATTGTGATCCAATACAAGCCAATTCATAAAAAGAAATTACAGCCTAGCTAAGAAAACCAACAGATCAAAGCTTCATCCTGCACAAGGAGACAGTGGAGAGAAAACCTCCCCTTTAACAGGAAGTTCCTCTAGCAGTACACAACCCAGGGAGGGTTGGGTTCTGGCTCATCTGCCTCAACCAGCTGGGGTGAGAGGTCAAGAAATAGGGTTCAACTGACACCATGACTTTTAGTCCGGTAGACCTGCTGAGAGAAGAAGTCCTTAGGCTGAGAAACCACACTTCATATTGTTTTTCCAGCCCAGAGCATCATGTTACAGCTAAGTTTTGCTTCATGCCACAACATCACACCTTAGCAAATGGATATCAACACACTTGCCCACCATGGACGATTCAACAAAGAAACCCTAAAGAACCTTTTTCTTTCTTTTTTTTTTACCCTTTTCACTTTACCATGTGAAATGTGTAAGAACCAGTTCTCATTTGCAAACATGAGCTGGTCAAGAAGCCCCAACAGAAAAGCGAAAAAGAGACAGAGGAAGTGATAAAACGAGACTTAACATAGGAATGACCTTTACTGACTGGAGAGATTTTAGAGAAGATATAGGATGAAGATGGATGCTGAATTATTAGGGGGCACGGAAGTGCAGAAAATCAAGGTTTTCGGGGGTCTTTATATATATATATATATATATCTTTTTTTTTCCAAAGTATCTGAACGGATGAGGCCTCGTTCTGATTAAAAATTATATTTCCACTGATTCATTTTAAGATTGATGTGTTTCTTTGGTTAAAACAAAAATGAAAAGTTAAATTTTCTTTCGTCCCTTTCCACACCCACCACTGTGATCTCTATAAATTGGTGGGCTGGCCCTCCCTTCACACCCGGCGACTCCATCATTGGTTTCTTTTTATTTACAAGTCAATCTTACACAAGACACCTTTCTATCCGTCATCTCTTCTCCACTTCGCTCACAGCACTCATCACACCAGGTCATCCGAATTTATTAAGCTCATTACTCCTAAAACTTCCACTGTTTTCGCTCGTAACGCCTTCCACTTTTCTGCTGCAAATGACTGGAACACACTGCAGAACACTCTTAAACTTCCATCTCTGATATCTGTTTCCTTGTTTAGACAGAGACTTCAACAGATTATTGTCGACACTTGTTCCTGCTGACGATGCTGACTCTCACTTATGCTTATCTTTTCACATAGATCTGTCCCATATACTGAGACCTACTCCCTTCCCCCTTTCATTTTTATATATTTGTATTTGCTCTGCGTTGTTAGGTATATTTTTTGTATTGTTGTATTGTGGTTCTTGTGTATGCACAGTTGTATGTTTGTATGTATGTACGTTATTTATTCCTGCTGGGGCCTCTTGGCCAGGTCATGTTTGCAAATGAGAACTGGTTCTCAAACATTTTTTTACCTGGTTAAATAAAGGTTAAATAAATAAATAAAAAACTGTAAAAAAATTTGTGTTTAAAGAAAGCTTGTGTCTTTAACATGAATGTTATAGATAAAAAAACAAAAATTGGCATTTATATTTGAAAGATGTCAAACACAGATCAGTTTTAGTTTTTGTTGGTGATGAAAATGGAGCGTTTTAGTGGAAGTAGTGAAGCATGAAAACAGACTGAGGCTTGAGGGAGGTGATGGGAGGTGTCTGCAGAGATCACCGGTTTGGTTTCATCTCTTCTTCATACACATCAGGTACATTTTTTTCACGTTAAAACACTGATCATTCTTCTTTCCTCCTTTTCTTCTAACCTTTTATTCCTGTTTCTGCCTACTGAAACCAGGATAATATCTGATCATTTAGAGGATGAGCTGTTGATTGAATGATGTACATTATAGTGTGAACATAACGAGAACCAGGCTGGTTTTACATCCATGTTTGGTGGATGAAATCCTGCAGAGGTACTAGGCTGCAGATGTGGCCTCATTAGCAGTAACAGTGCGACGCTGAGCAATTCCCCGTGGACTCCAGAAGGAAGGAAAGAGTAGGAGAGATGCAAAGAAGGAGTGTGGAAGAAGATGGTTTCATTCTCTGAAGCAGCTGCTCTATATAAGCAGAATAGAGACTTTATTTTAAATAGGAATTTTTTCTCAATTAACTCCTTAATTATCTGGACAATAAATACTCATAAAGCAAAAGGAGCATATCCACTTTGCATTGGAGCTTCTTGGGTCTGAACACAAACTGACTCCTTTCACAGCCTTCTTTATTCAGACAGCAGGATGCTGAATCAAAGCCCAAAGTTTCACCTTCATCATGAGCCAAGTGGGAGCTTCGGCTTGAAAAACCCTCTGTGCTGTGGAGCAGTGTGATGATAGCAAATGAGTTAGCAAACCAAACACAGCTGAGGACCGGTGCAGCTCTTTTCCAACATCAAACACCTGAAAGTAACTGGGCTGCATTACAGAAGTGAGAATCTGGTGCTGCACAAAATCCAAAAGCTTCATTTCCAGATCTGTGTTTGTATGTGAGTCAAAGAGAAGTTTGTTCATTCCCGTTCCTTGCTTTCTGCCTCATGTTTGTTTCCAGTGCTTTATATATAAAAAAAAAAAAAAAAAAAAAAACATTTACACATTTCATTGTTAAAAATGGGCTCTCATGAGTATGAGTGAGAGGTTTCTGCTGGAGGAAGTGTTTTCTGATTGGTTAAATTCCTGTAGGGGGCATATTGTATCGTGACGTCACAGGGGCTGAAATACCACATGCATGTACATGTTTGTCCAAGTAAAATTAGAGTGATTCACGTAATTTTTAACTTTACGTGCAAATATGGAAAAAACTTGTAGCTTGCAGTTGTGCCAATTGAGCAATTTTGTCACTGTATTTGGAGAGTTTTCAAACCTCTACATGGCTTCTTTAAAAAAAAATAGATATGAGTATATAAAGCATCTTTTCCTGGCATTTTTGGAGACTGATGTGAAAGTGTGCATCGTTCTCACTCTTCTCAATGATCAGCAGGTCCTGCCATAGGCTCCTCCCTCCTCCCAGAGCAGTTACAGGAGGCCTGGTCCTCATAATCTCTCTCAGCTGGAGTCAGAGCAGCAGATGTTCACCTCTGCTCTGCACCTGCAATGACAATGAGTTTTGTGTGTGGTTGCAAACAGGTGATTGACCGGCTGTTTGGATTTCCGCCTGTGATCGGCTGGCTGTGCCATTACCCGTCTGTGATCATCTGCTGTCCAACTGATCCACCGTTATTTAACCATACGGCAGACATCCACTAAGTGCAGCTGTGGCAGATTACAGCAGCCTGCCATTTAAGGGATTTTGTCTAGACTTGGATCTTTGGGTTTTGAGCTGTGTAAACTGTGCTGCTTGTGAAAAGCTTTAGTTTTGGTTGCATTTTGTAATTACAAGCTGTTTATGGGTGCTAATTGTGTTTCTTTGTATTTGGTTTTCTCTTGATTTGGATTTTCAAATAGTGTTTTTCTCTATTTTTATTTATTTATTTATTTGATTTGATTTTCTTTTGTTTGGTTGTTTTTCTTTTTTTTTTTTTTTTTGTCAGTTAATACATTTCTTCACTTTAATTATTTTTAGCCTTTAATATTGCCACCCTTTTTTTTCTGGCCAAGTTTTTGATATTTACTGTTATATCTGCTTGACTTGTTATGTTTGCTTAAGAATGTGATGTGATGCCCCTCATTGTCTTATTCCTTTTTCTTTCACTATCTCTCTTTTTTCTCATCTCTTCATGTTCTCTCTAATGAATAAGCCACAGTTTGCATTCAAAACAGCCAATGTGCTGATATTCAGTTGCTCGGGTGTGACGCAGTGCGTAAAACGTAACTTTGTAATGTGAGACAGTGTCCTGGAAACAAAAGTTGTGAAATCTGGTTACTTAGGTTTTGTCCACACGGCACCGAAGCCTGTTCAGGTGTGAAAATGCTGACAAAAACTAGAAGAAAGACTTCACCATCCCCACAGAATCGCTGTTGTACATACGTCAAGGCTGTGCGGGGCGGCACTACCATGATTAAAGACTAACACTCCAGAGCTAGAACAAGATGTAGTGCATGTGCAGATGATGGCTGTGTCTGAATGTCCACCCTACTCCCTAACCCCTCGTTCACTATATAGGGCTGCAGTATGTAGCACACTACATAGTGCATTCATTTTTTTGGTGATTCGAACAAGAAGCTGCCTATTTTTTCCCAAACGACATGACTACCATCCGTCACCATGGCAACCACAACACGCATCAAGTCATTCCAAATCCAATCCAAAGTTGTGTGTAAATATTTTTTTTTTTATTCCTTATGTTGTATTTTATTCTTTGTTGCATATCTATTCAATAAAAATGTTTTTTTTTTTTTTTTTTTTTTACCTCCTTGCGCTATGTTGAGCTTGTGCCAGCTATGTATTGTGGTCTGTATTGACCCGTCTAGTGACCATCCATGCTCACTAGACTTTCTCTCTGGACATTCGGACACCCCTACAAAATGGCGTGACCCCTATATAGGGTGCTATGTAGGGAGTAGGGTGCACATTCGGACACAGCCAATGACATATCTGCGTTGCATTTTGGTGCTAAAGCTGTACACAAGCCAGGACTGTCTGGAGCACCACAACACAGTTGGTCACCGACGCCAATATTATTGTTGTGTTTGGCGCATGTTCATTACATTGACATCATATCCTCCAGTTGTGCGGTTATGCTGTCCTCACAGTACCACAAAAGATAGAGGTTTCTAACCTATCTACCTTGATACCTGGTTTCAGACATGATGGTCTCATGAAGGCTAATCCCTGATTTTGTGGGAATGAAAGGATGGATTGCTAAAATACTTTTGCAGTTTTACTGCAATTTGGCATCGTGGGGACAGTCCCTCTGCCTCTGGATGCTGCAGGACAACAGTGGCTCCAGGAATGCATATAATTAATGTCACTGTGCCTTCAAACAAGTAAGAAATGTGCAGTTTTAGGGTCAGAGAGTAACATAGTGCCACATTAACAGGTGCAAATGGGGAGTTCTGGGAAATACTTGCTGAGCTCACATCTACTACAAAGATCTAGAAAGGTATTGATACATTCTCACTTTCACATTGTTACCTGAAGATAGGTTGCTGATGGCTTTTCTTTGTACACAATGTGCGAAGGGAATGTTTGGGGTTGGTGAATAGAAGTTGGGAAAATGCCTTCTGATTTTTTTTTTTTTTTTTTTTTTTTAATGCCTTCTGATTTCTCAATTTCCTTGAAATGAGTTAGCAAAACAGTGTTTGTGACTTGTAAACTCACATCTCCAAGTAGAAAACACCCCACTGTAGCTTTCTAGAATGGTGCTGATGCTGAAACACTATGTGTTTTTGAGTCTACCCAAGAACCTGTAAGACCAATCCTCATTCTCTCTCTCGCTTGTCTGGTTGGTGATGTCACCTGGGAAGTTAAGAACCGGGTTTCTCAGGCTTTAAAAGCCTTACCCGGCAAACCGGTTATTTGTTTCCCCTGAGTTGTATTCGCAGGTGATCCACTGGGCCTGTTGTTCACTACTAACGTGCCATCCAGAATCATACGAGTATTCATCCGAAGCACCAACCTCTACTGGGCGACCGCAGATTGTTGCTGTTTATTTATGCTCATGGGCCTCCTCTCCTGCACCACTGATTGTCTGCCTTGCCTTCATGTGTTTTTAACTGTGTCTTGTCAGCTTGTGTGTGTGTGTGTGTGTGTGTGTGTGTGTGTGTGTGTGTGTGTGTGTGTGTGTGTGTGTGTGTGTGTGTGTGTGCGCGTATAATTTCCCCTCTTGTCTTTGCTAGATTATCTTGTTGCCTTGCCTTTAGCATTCCAGTATTCATCTAAACCTTGTTTCCTTGTGCTTTTGAGCCGTATTTTGGACCAGCATCAAATGAGTTTGCAACAGCTTGATTTGAGTCTGGATTTTGAATCTATTTTAAACTTGTCAACCTTGGCTGCACTAAAAGCATCAGACTGGATGATGTCAGTGATCCATTGGGGTTATAGCAGTTGAGCAGCTTAATTAGATGGCTAGTTTGGTGGAATTCATAGAAACAGACACAAGAAACCTTTAAGACTTTTCATAATACCAAGGACTTGTAACATTTGGCTAACCTAAATTCTAAACAATCAAAATCAAATCAATAAAACACCATTTAGCATAATCCCAGCAAACATTTGGATTAAGAATCTTTTTATCATCCAGTTTAATGCCTGCAGTAGCCATCACCACATCTACTGACACAGATAACTTCAGCTATGCTGAAAGAAGCTGCAGGTGGGCTACAGCGGCATGTAAAGGTCTGTAGACCAGGTCAGCATGGCTCCAGTTCCATGCTGCAGCAATCCTTCACACAATCTGAAATAAAATCCAGACAATGTTGCTGCAGATGGTCTGTAATGTGATTTTCCATCCCTGCAGCAGGAAACCACAGATGTGAGAATCACACCTCAGCTCAGGGTGTGAACAGCTGATTCACCTTAACAGAGCAGGAAACAAGTGAAGCATTGATGGGAGAGGATGGCAAGTCAGGTGAATGGCAGTTAAACAGACGGAGATGGATGAGGAGGAGTCATCAGTCTGACTCTTCTCCCTCCTCCTCTTCACTTCTGTCTCAGTTGCCATCAGTTCATGTCTTCTGCTCATATTTTTGTTATTTTCACTTCTGATGTCCTTTTCACCTCTTTTGTTCCTTCCCCTCCTCACATGTGTCTGAGCAACAGATGATACGATAAAGAAAACCATCTGAATTCAAGTAATTTCACCTCATCCCAACATCAATCTCAATGATCAGATCAACAGACCAAATCTCTCTATAATCACTGACATCTTTTCTATTCACAACAATAGAAAAAAATTATGCATCATGTTGAAGGGAATCAATAAATGAAATTATACTTGGATCTGGTAATATGGAACAGGCCACCTTTTTAATATCCAGTTAAACTTGGATTGAAATCCAAGTTTAATCTGGTACACTGGTATCCGTCTGGTGGTCTGTGAGTGGTGATTTGGTAGTGAAAAGACACACACAGACCAGGCAATGAAGGTTATTAACCCAAACACTGACTTAATGAGCAGTTATCACAGTACACCTACACAATGATCACAAACAACTTCTTTAAAATACAACAACAGAATTGGTTAAAAATCAAACAAAACTAGCACCACCAGTGATTTCTCAGAAACAAATAAACATCAGTATCAGTCTCCAGGGTCTGTTGATTTGAGTGTGAAAGAGAAAAAAGAGGTAGCTCTCATCATGTTAATGATTAGGTCACAAAATGGCCAATGTTGCCATGGGATCAGGAATGTCACAAGATAACTGCTGACCATGTGCTGCAAAAAGTCCTTATGGGTCTTTGTTTGTGTAGCCACGTTTTAAGCCTGTTACATACTCTGCAAGAAGGGAGAACTTTATTCTTGTTTTCGAGGCCGCAGGAAAAAAAATGACATCAACTCACAACACAAACGTAAGAGAGAAACTTTATAGTTGTTGGCACTATAGTCACAAATGTTTAGCCATGTGCTAATGCTAAGTCCCAAGAATGTCCTTAGGAAACAGTTTGATCTTTAAAGAAAAGGAGCTGGGTCCAGATGAAGTCAAGTTGTGTCTTTTGTGTTCACCAGTCCTTGTGTGCTCTAGAGGATACTGGTCACTTCTTTCTTTGGGCAGGTTAGCAGCCAGGCTAACTGTTTGGACCACTTGGAGGTGATCTCTCCTTTGTTTAATAAGGAATCTCCTGCAGGCTGTAAGTTGCTGCTAATTGGAGAGTGAAGGTAAACAGAAATTAAGCAGTTTTTCATTTTAGCATTTGGCTGCAAATAAAAACATAACATCCATCATTCTCAAAAAAGCTCAGGGCGATCCAGAGCTGGACTCCTCTGAACAGATTCCCCCCTGTCAGCTTCACTCAGTAAGGCTGAAGGATTTGTTGCTGGATTTCTGTTTCCCTGACAAAGCTTTTCTTCTTTTTTTCTGTTTTGAAGCTTGTTTTTCATGAACAAACAAATTTTAACATCAAACCAGAATCCTGGTGCTCAGGGTCACAAGAAACAGCATCTGCTGTTTCTCTTATCATCTTCAGAGGGATTCAGAAAGGACAACAAGAAGAATAAATCATCAAAGTAAATATTTTATTATAAACTGGATAATGTACATGAATGATAACTCACTGCTGAACTGCTAATATAACTCATACTTTATCTTTCAATGCGTTTTGCTTTTTGTGCTCTAGCTTTCTGTTTTCTGTATTTATTTTATTCTTTAATCAGGTCTTTTTTTCTTTGTATCTCTCCTCTGAAGCGTTTCTAAGCTGCTGAGATTTCATTGATTCCCTCAGGGATTAAAACTTATTCAAAGCTGCAAATTATTTTATTCATATTGTAGCCTACTCAATGTTTTTCTCATAATATATATATATATATATATATATATATAAGGTTTTACCATCATGTCTGGTATCTACAGCTTGAAAGTGACTGAAAAAACTAATTAGCAATCTGAATTTATTATTAGAATTAATGATCAGAGTAACTGCAAGTTAATTTTCATGGTTTCATAATTTCATCTTTGATGTTTGTAATTCGACGCTCGGTGTAATTGTTTTTGTTTTGATGATTCATGGAAAACTAACAAGCCATAAAATAGTGTGAGCTGTTAACAGATGAAGATCTTTTATATGGCTGCAGGACAAACCAGCCATAAGCTACATCTTAAGGAATCAGGAGCAGCAGAGGATGAGGAACGTGGGTACTGAGATTAACATCTGAGGGGGGGGGTCAATAAATTACACGTGACTCTGATTTTCACCAAACTCCAGTCCTGGTTTAGAGCTAGATCCTAGATCCTACTTTAGAGCAACGGATTTTCTTTTTGTTTAAAATGGCGTTACAAAGCACCACCAAGAAGAAAGAACACAAACTGCTGGATGATCACCATTCTTCTTTATTTCTGAGTTGTAAGGACGGCGTCATACTGCGATGGTATGACTTATAATATTTATGTTTTACTTATCTATCCAGGAGAAGAGCTAGCTTCGAGTAAACTGTAACCTCTTTAGCTCTTGCAGTTATCTCCACTTTGGAAACACCAGACCAGTGTTAATCCTGGTTACGCCCCTTCATTTATCCGATAACTTCTTCGCCAACTGTTTTTTAGACGTAATGTTGGATCCTGGTTGTCTGCAGGTGATCGTTTAATTCTACTCTCTGCCATTTTCCTTCAAAAAATGAGTTACTATTGCTCACTTACTGTAACCTATAACAGGCATTACCCTCCTGATGCACTGGGCTCCTCTACGCTCTCTTTGCTCTCCATGTATAAATATATGCTGTCATTAATTTGAGTTTCTATTTTTTTTTCTTATTATTCCTGGCTTTTGTGGTGCTTGTTGACCCCTCATTCCAACGTCATTCCTCATTCTCAATCGGAATTGTTGGTTGTGTTAAAATAGAGGTTTTATAAATTGGACTAATGTGGATCATATAATGGATTTGTTTAGTTGAATTATAACAGGAATGAGTTAAATGAAACTTTGTTGTAAATTGAAAGTGTACACAAAATTGATTGAATTGAGTTGTTCTGATGGTTCTGTTGCCTCCTTTCCCATCCAGCCAATCAGCTCATAGTTTGTACTTTTTAACTCTCATTTCTACTGTCATGACTCTCACCTCCACCTCCATGTCCCATCAGAAGTCTGCCTGCTCAAAGTCTCCAGCATCTGGACTCCAGACCTTTCTCATCATCTGTCCACCCACCTTTTGCCTCAAAGCAGCTTCAGATTTTAACAGCCAAACTTTATTCTAGTTCTCTGTTTACCCCCCAAAATTGCATCAACCTTTGAATTGATTTTTCTCTTGAACATTAGGCCTGAACGCCCCAAAAGTCAGAGAAAGTTTTTATGTCTTCTTCAGTGATGTTCATCCACAATCAGGTCAGGTCTTGGAGCTGCTTTGTGCTTCATGTCGTGCCTGCACTGTCCTCAACACTTTCTATAAATTGCAGTTTCCAAGGAAAGCTCGAAAAAAGTCAAGAATCAGAATTTTAATGATCTTTGGCATTTTTAAGCTACTTCTTTTAGTCTAAATTGCTTTTCTCTAACAGTCAACGTAAAATTGTCTTTAATGATGCAGCAATGCTTCAGAAAGCCTTTCAGTCACCTGCAGACTCAGAGATCTTTTGTCTTCCTTGTTTTCAGCCTATTGCATCATCAGATCTTCAGATCTGTTTTTTTTTTTATCTGTGCAGGAGAAATGAGTCAGAGCTCGTCCTTTCCAGGATTCCTTCCTCTCTTTTGTCCAAACTTACCTCGGAGTGGATGCCCTAGTTTTGTAAAGCTTGTATTTGCAGTGCTGCATGAAAAATGAATGATGTGTTGCATATATTTAGGTGAACTTTTCATACATCTTGCCTTTAATTTTTTCCTCCAAAGAGATTTCTTTTTTTTTTTTTTTTTTGTGGACTCATTTTTTTGTTATTTAAAAAAAAAACAAAAAAAAAACAGCTGATTTCCCAGAACACTCGATGTGACATTTTCAGCCTTGTGGAAATGCTTTGGATCATGTTGACTCCCAGCAGGAGGCCTGGTCACAATGTTCCTTCGCTGCTGTTTCAGAACTCCAAGCTGTAATTTGGTCTGTGGATCAACCTATTTAATGTCAGTATGGGGAAAAATGTTTTTTCCTTGAAGAAATTATTAATTGTGGTTCTGGGTGTTGAGGTATGATAATAATGCTGATGGTGCACACAGATGCACATGGCCTTAAAACTCCACTAGACATTTTGATGGATACCTTTAGGGGATCTACAGAAATTTCCCAGGCATTTCAGGAGGTTTACAATCCAGTTGTAAAATGTTTTTTTAGAGACTTGATGGTAAATCCACAATGAGTGATCCATGATAACACCATTATGTATCACAATTTTAAAATAAAAAAGATCCCTATCACTACCGTGTTGCAAAGAGACCTCTATTTCGACCCAGAAACTATGATGAAGCCACTTCCTGTGAAACTTTTTCACCCATTTCACCGTTGATGGTAATGTCTAATCAGAAGCAGCCTAAGATCAACAAGTGAGCAGAAAGTTATATTTAGTTATATTGTTATATTTCTACAAAACACTGTTAGTGATAAACTCTGTTTTGTATGTTTAGTTGGACTTCATGGTGCTATATCTATTGATAGATTTATTTTACATCATTTTATCTTCATAATCTGACAATTTAGACTGTCCTTAAAAAATGTTTGGATGTTGACTTTCAACCTCTTCATCCTCTCGTCAACAGAATGACAAACCTTCATGAACAGGATTATTGTTGACAGAGTCTGTTGGAATAACTGAGTCTACATTTTCACCTGCAACTGGGTCGAGATGCAGATGAGGAGATAAAAGGTGTAATTGTGCTTTATGAACCAGAAGCTTTGAATTAGATGAAAAAACTTCACTGGAATTTGTCCATCATTTCAGACAGCAACTCCTTCACAGAAACTGAGGTGTTCCTGTACGATGAAGCACATTTACTTCTTAATTTCACCTCTAATCATCCCTGAAGCTCGTCCTCATTCTCGTTACCTTTATGTTTCCTGTTGTCAGCATCTCGCTGCCTGATGATGCAAACGAAGTGCTGTCACTCTTCTGTGACTGCTGCTTCATGGGAAACTCTGCAAACAGAACATGTGGCTTTTATAATTTGGGTTTAATTTTAATAGGATGTAGGACGTGTTTAATCAGCCATACACTCTGAAGTGGTGCAAACATAATGGAAAAATGGATGAGAGCATAGAGCCCAGGCAGCTGGCAGGCGTACCAAGTAATCAGGAACAACTGTTGAGTAGTATGGACTGAGACCTCGATGTGTAGTGTGTCGCATTCATCATGCATTTTATGGTACATTTTTATGTATTTCTATAAATATTCTACAGTTAAACTCAGGGGCAGAGATAACTCTCACCAGGACTGGAACCGTGACGTTGACTTTAAAAAAATCCAGACAAAAACAAATTTAATTAGATGTGATAAAGATGAATCACCAGAGAATAAAGAGATGTATTGTGCTGTAATAACTGCAATTGCTTGTGCATAAATGTGAGTGAAACTCCTATTTAGCCATGCAGGGTGTATATATTCATCGACTCATGATCAGCAGATTTTCTGTGATCTACAAGTCAACAACAGTTGATGTTTTTTTCATGACGCCTCATTTGCTGGCCCATAAATTTCCATATAACTGAGAAGAGAATTTAGTGTACAAAATGCAAAGCAGCATCTGATGGGTGTAGTCATTAGACGCTATCACATGAATAAACAAAAATCTGTGGTAAATGTCAGCACATTTACATGTTAATCAGCTCATTTTGATCCAAACGGAGAGCAGGACTGAGTATTGGCTGGCTGATACTCAGTCTCAAAGTCTCTTTGTGATTCTGCCATCCTTCCCGAACTGAGCCTTTCCTGTTCAGACACATCAGACAGAAATCACTCAGTCATTCACTAACAGCTGGAGATGGTTGCCTTCAGAACTGCCTTAATTCTTGGTGTCAAAGATTCAACCAGGTGTTGGAAACATTCCTCTGAGATTTTGATCCATATTGACATAACAGCATCACACAGTTGCTGCACATCCATGATGAGAACTCCCATTCCACCACATCCCAAAGCTGCTCTGTTGGACTGAGATCTGGGGCCTAATTTATAAAGCTGGCGTAGGAACAAAAACTGGCGAATGCCAAATAAAGTCAACTTTTGGGATTTATAAAAAGAGAATGTTCCTACCTCCGCGCAAACTCTGACCATGGTGTACGTACAAAATCTGAAAAAATGGGAAACTGCAACACCAACGCTACAGAAGAAAATCAAGGAAATGATGAGATGGAGAGTCTGCTGCCAGCATTTACCAGTCAGTAAAAGAAAATGTGAAAAGTAAGCTTTGGTAATTTATTCTGAGATCCAGCAGAGTGGGACAGACTGACATCTTCAAATGATGATACACTTATGAAACACACAAGAGGTGGATTTCCTTTATTTATTTATGTATTCTTACACAATCCTTTTGTATTTGTTGTCCCAATTTCCGTAAAGACAGTCTCCATGTTCCGAAACCCCTTGACCACCTGGTTAATAGCGGTAATTGTGTCCCTTTTAACCTGCAGGACACGGCTGTACAGTGCTGCGTGGAGTCTCTGGCCTCACCCTCTCCAATCACAACTGCAGCAACGCCGACCATCTGGAACACCCAGGAACTATAAAGAAATAATGTTGAACACTAAATAAACTGCTACCAATCTCAGATGTATCTGTACATATTTATTTTATACATTAAAACCAAAGACTACATTATCGGCATCATTACTGTCATTTAGCAGACGGCTTTTTCTAAAATGATGTACTGTGGGCTGTAGCGTCTTGTGTAAGGCCCTAACTGGAAGGTGTTACTGTGCACCCCTTTGGGATACAAACTTCGATTTCCCACATTACAGATAGATGTCTGCCCTTCTGACACCGCAATGGCAGGTTCAGCCACCTGCTGCCACTATTCTGCCTTTCTGACACAAGCTATGCCCACGCCGTTGTGCGCAGCAATTCCTTTTTGCGCCGCAGACACCACCTATAGTTTACTTTGCTACGGACAGTTTTATGCATGAGGCCCCCTGGTGACTGTGGAGGCCATTGGAGAACAGTAAAGTCATTGTCATGTTCAAGAAAGCAGTTGGAGATGATCTGAGCTTTGTGATATGGTGCATTATCCTGCTGGAAGTAGCATCAGAAGATGCTACACTGTGGTCATAAAGGGAATCGACATGGTCAGCAGCAATACTCAGGTAGGCTGTGGTGGTTAAACCAGGCCATGCTGGTACTAAGGGGCCCAAATTGTACCAAGAAAATACCCCCCACCATTACACTATGAGTAGTCTGAAGCATTAATCCAAGGCAGGTTTGATTCATGTTTTCCTGTTGTTTTCACCAAATTCTGAGCCTAGCATCTGAATGTGGAGCTGAAATGGAGACTCACAAATTTTTTCCATCTTCTGTTTTCCAGTGTTGGTGAGTCTGTGTGAACTGTAGCCTCAGTTTCCTGTTCTTAGCTGAGAGGAGGCACCCGGTGTGGTCTTCTGCTGCTGTAGCCCATCTGCTTCAAGGTTGGACGTATTGTGTGTTCAGAGATGCTATTCTGCATATCTTGGTTGGAACCAGTGCTTATTTGACTTCCTGTTGCTTTTCTATCATCTCCAACCAGTCTGCCCATTACCCTCTGGCCTCTAACATCAGCAAGGCATTCTGGTCCAGACAACTGCTGCTCATTGGATATTTTCTCTTTTTCAGGCCATTCTCTGTAAACCCTAGAGATGATCGTGTGTGAAAATCACAAAAGATCAGCAGTGTCTGAAATACTCACACCAACAACCATCCAACATTTAAGTCAGTAAAAGAAACATGTCTGAAGCCATGCACTGACTTAAAAAAGAAAACATGAATGGAAGGGTGAAACACTTCTATTATGTTCCAACAATCAGAGTTTTTAGCCCATCCTTCAAGAATTCTGGAAAATCTGAAAAGGCCTACCCCTCTCCTAGGTCCTTTTTTCAAGGAAAGTTTGGAGATGGGGTTTAACCTGGGTGATGTCCGTATGTGCAGAGATTTTTCTAAAATCCCTGGCTCAGTGTTATGCTGCTTTTTGACCCCTCTGTTTGACGCCCTCCGCCAGTCATAGATGACCATCCTTCTGTTCCTTGGACATTTTCCTTCCTGTTCAAATGGCTTGTTTTTTCTGTCTCATTGTGCAGCTCAAGATGGAGGATTAAATCAAAAAGATTTGATGCAAATCATTGGTTTCCTTAGCCAGGTAATTATTTTTTATGAACTTGTTAACATGCACACCATTGTTAAAAATTGGGCTAATGTGGATTATAAAATGATTTGTTCTAATTGGATTAGGATGTACTACAATGAATTGGATTGAACTTGACAGTAAAAGTGCCTGTAAATGACTTTGTGCTCTACAAATAAAGCTGAACTGAAGTGAATTACATGACTCATTTTCATCTCCCAGCTGCAGGCGATGAGGAGAAACAAGCGGCTACGTTTCATCTGAGAGAGTAAACAGAAGCAAACCTTTGAATTACAAGATTCCTCCCGAAATTCTGAGCAGAACAGCTGCAGGACAAAAAGAAAGAAAGAAAACATTAATTTAGTGAGTTAAAACTAAAAGAACAAGCTGCGGGACTTTAAACATTTCTGGCTCATCTCTAAATTAACTTATTGATCTGAACTAATGGCATTAAATAAAAGCATCTCCGTGGTTATGATTCTGCTGAGAGCAGCTCCTCTGCAATCTGCTCCACATAATTAGCAGTTTTGTCTTCCAGCCTTGGTAAGCCTCGTGGGCCTTTTTGAAGCTAATTGCTGCAGATACGAAGGTGGCAGGCTCCGCCACCCCCCTGTGGAAACCAGCTGTCGCATTAAATGACCTGTGTGCTCCACACAAGCACTGACACAAGGACTGTATACTCAAAAAAATAGAAGCACGCTTGGAGTTTCTCCAGCTTCCTACAGGTCTTCCAAAGTTATTCTTTGGACATTTTCTGACATTTCCCTCATTTTCAGTCCAGTCCTTGTACCTGACCATTTTCAGAGGAATGAGTTTCTTTCATTGTCAAGCCACTTAACTCTGACTTATGAATCATTCAAGCCAGGAAAAAGACTCCTAAAGTCTTTTTTACCCACAGCCTGTCACAAAGACACATCATTTGTTCCGATATTTTTAGGTGCTCTCTAAAAACCAGCAAAAATAACATAGTTTGACAGACAGAAAGAGCTATTAGCCGACAAAAGCATGTGCATTAAAACTGCCTCCATGTTAGTTCAAAGAAGACTCAAACACAGGAACACACAGGTGGATCCACAAGAACATAAGATGGAAACTAATATTCCTTATAAAATAACTTGCTAATTGGACCAAACGGAAGGAGCAGCTAAAGAGAAAAAGAGAGAGAGAAAAAAATAGATACCAATATTTATTTATTAGTTTCTGTTTTTCCCTGTGGTGCCCCATAATTACTGTTTTTACTATTGTGATTACATTGTTTATAGCCTTTTCTTTAGTTGCATCTGTGAAAAACAGCAATGATAACACAGTTTGACACACAGAAAATAAGTTTTTAGGAGCAACAAGGTGATTCTCAAAGAGCTGTTAACTGAAAACGTGGCATATCTTAGCGTGGTGTCCAGTGTGTCCTTAAAACATCTGTGGAAACTGAACAGGGACCAAAATCTATCTACAGCAGATGATGTTTTGAAGAAATAGGAACAAATCCAGCAAAGACTTGATACAGGACACGAGAGATGCATCTGGACCTTCAGCTGATCCACCCATTGGCTGAAGCCTCATTAGAAACGCTCTCCATGTGGCTGAGGTATGCCACATGATACAAGAACTGGACTGAAAATCAGTAGCAAAGGGTCTGATGGAGGGTTAAATCCTCTCCAGAGCCCAGACCTCAATCATGTTGAAGCAGTGTGGGATCATTCTGATAGAAAAGAAGAAGAAAAAACAGAAACATCAAAAGAAGAACTTTGGAAAGTCCCCAGGAAGTCTGAAGAACTTGTTTAGATATTAGCAATTAATCTTGTGTACGAGCATATTTATTACAGTTTTTCTCAAATGCTAAAACACATTTCACAAATGTTTCCTCCATGTTCCCCAATGTCTAAACACAACACCCTTTTCTAAAGCTACATAAACACAACCACACCTTCAAACTTCAAACTTCCACACCAAAAGAGCAGCTTGAAGCTTTCAAACATGTAAACACTATACACATCATTACACACTACAGCAAAACAATTGAAAACACAAAGCTCAATTTGTGAGACGGGTCTTTGTTTCATAACTGCCAATGCATATTTTTAGAAACTTTACAGTAACAGATCTTCTTAGATCTCTGCAGAAGATTAGGCATTTAGATTTGTGAGTTTCATATGAAGAATATAAATCTATAGAAAATACTGCATGTACACTACTGTAACACGACTCATGGCAGAATCTATTGCACACAACAGTACTCTTGAAAACATGATCAGGGTGTGAAGGTTTTTTATTGACATTGTCCCAAATGATCACATAAATGTGATGTGCGGGCCCAGGATGGTGTTGGCAGAGCAGGAGGATGTCTCTTAGCTCCTCTAGAAAGTTGAGGAGACGTTGGGTGTTGTAAGACCCAAGGACAGCATGCCGGTGGACAAGCCCTGATAATGCTGGCCACGGTGAACCTACTCAGGTTTGGACAGACTCTTAGCCCTGCCACAGCCATTGTCATGCCATGGACAATGACATGGTCAGTGACTGTTGCTCGCATCTCGTCTGTAATGATGGTGCGAGGTTGTCCTGCTCTCCGTCCTGGACCTCCTCCTCTCCCTCCTGCATCTTCTCCTCTCCCTTGTTGGCCTCCTCCTCTTCCTCCTCTGATTTGAACTCCTCTTCATCGTTGGCCTGCTCCTCTTCTTCCATGGCCAGCTCTTCTTCCTCCTCTGACTCGAATTCCTCTTCCCCTGACTCTGCCTTCATCCATTTTGTTTGTTTGGAATCTTCAACAAACTGTGCACTCTGAACTTGCTTTTATACATGTGGTCACAGCATTACTAACAGGCGTCTTCAATTTTGAGTTGTTGTGTGTAATGAATGACGCCAGGTGTGTTCATTGTGTTCAAATATTGCTGACTGTGGCAAGCATTTTGCATCACATGAGCTTTCATTTGAGAATATGAGCAGAGTTCTTTTGCAACTTGTGTTTTAGCAAGGAAAAATGTGTTCAGATTTATGCGAACGGAGGATTGTGTTTTGTGAATTGTGTCTTCATGAGAAATGTGTTTATGATATTGGAAAATGATGGCTAGATTTAGTAAATGTGTTTAGACAACTGGTCATTTGGTTTGGGGGATTGGCTTTTGTGTTTTAGCATTTGAGAAAAACTGTAATATTCAACAAAACTACTAATGAAAACATTTTTTTTTTTTGCTGTAATATTATTTTTTATTGTCTTAGATGTTCTGTTATTTTTTATTGTTGCGCTGGTTTAACTGTTCTTATTGTGCCCTTTTAATGGGCCAAACTCATCCCAAAAGGGAGACAAATAAGAATCTTGAATCTTGAATTATGGGGCACCACTAGAGAGAACTGGAAATTGAAGGTCTGTTAATCTGTACAAGTCAGTTTGGGAAAGATATCAGTTTACAAAATAAAATCAAGTCCTTCAAGAAGCCTGGAACACGATTCCTGGAGACTAAAAGAAATCACAAAAGGGTTCAGACTGTGCTAAAGAATAAAGCTGCTCAGAGCAAATTTTCACCTTCAAGCTCCTCTAACTGGACAAATGTGATTTATTTTTATATTCATGATTGAATATGTTTCAAAAGACAAGTTTCCGGTTTTCTTGGACATAAATTAATTAATTAAATTTAGAAGCATGTTTTTTTTTGTTGTTGTTTTCTTTTCTTTTCACACTTCCTGAAAGATGCTAGGAGCATTAAAACCAGTACTGTGTGAACAGGTTTATCTAAAGCGCCTCTTCCTGCCGGGTGTGTCTACATTTATAGCCTGTATGGTCCCGGTGGGAGATGAAGCTCCAAGTCTGGCGGAGTTGGTGCCATGCTCCATTAATTCAGCTCTACAGGACAAGAAAAACTTCCCTGATTTGCCTTCCTGACTGGCTGAGAGCTCATTCAGCAGAACACAACAAACACCATTTCTGTCCAAAACACAGTTATCTCTGTGTGTGAAGCTCATTCCGACTGTGTTTCCTGGTGTATTAAATGAACTGCATGTTGCACTGACGATATTTTCCCATGCTACTGGTGCTGCAGAGCAGCTTTCTTTGCTAAAACTTCAGTTTGTTTTTGTAAGATTAAGCTGCTTCAGTTGATGCTGGTCCAGGTTTGGGGTAAATCCATTTGTTTATGCTGTTTATCAGCCTGTTGCCGTCCAGCAGAGAAACTTTCAGAGAGCCGTCCCACAGCAGCTGTGACACTATGCTTCAGTCCTCAGATGTAGTCTGAACTGCCCATGTTTTCAAAAATAACATCACACTACTTTCTTTCTGGTTCGCTCCTGAACTCCAGGAGTCCAGCTGTGAGCATTATATCATCCATGAGACAAATCATCAACCTGCCCCCCCTTCTGCTGTCAGGAGTGGATGTTACACTTAATGTACAATTAAAGAGTTGCTAGGCAACTGTATTTTCACTGCTTGGAAGTGGCTGGCTGTGAGTGGACTGGATTCAGGCAGATCTCATTAACAGAGTATTTGTCCTCTTATCCCATCCTATGTAAAACTTTCTTCCTCTTCTCTGTTTGTCATGGAAAGTTTCTTAGTTGAACATCATATAATATTTCTGTGTACGAGATTCACATCAAAACTCATAGGCTCCTGAATTTAAACTGCCCAGATAATAAAAAAGCTTCTTTGTCTGACCTAAAACCTACTCAGCTTTTTGGTGCAACAAAAAACATTTAGCTGATGTTCAGTTTCTCGGTGACATCAATTCCACTTAATCAGCATTGATAAAAACACAACACGTTGGTGCTTACAAGCATTTCCCTTCAGGTTGCTGCACTCAGGGGTGCAACAGTGTGCACAGCTGACTGTTGCTTCATTAGGTGCGCTTCCTTTAACCCAAGAGTTGTGCAAAACCTGAAAATAGCAATAAAAAAACTAGTAATGGAAACCTAAATTTGGAAAAACCTCTCAAATTTCCCTACGTTTTCACACTCTCATATGGTAGTTATTTAGACGTGTCGATATAAAAGTATATCGTAAAAGTGTACTGCAAACACTTGTTTCGCATTTACACATCCCCAGACGTGTCATAGGGGATCACGTGACCAGTTCATTTCAAGGAAAGAAGGCACGGTATGTGTAAACGCAGGAGGACATGGAACTCTTATTTACAAATAATTAAACAAAACAAATATAACCACCATCCTTGAAAACAAACAACAGTGAAATGAAAGAAAGAAACTACAAAGAAACTCCATCTTCCTCAAAGTGTAGTCTCTCAAGAAGAGATTTTACAAGAATAACAGCTGATGGGCTAAATACTGGATACTGGACACAAGTTCATGCTTCTCATGAATTACTTTAAAGTTCAGGTCATTCAGTTAAAAATGAATAGTTCCCGTTCACAGTTCAACATTTCAAATTTGAACTCTTTAAATGTTCAATTCAGTTCAGCTGTTACAACCCTCATAAAGTTTATATCTATATGAAGTTCCTTAAAGATTCGGCACTGAGGGTGTGAAGTATCGAGCTGGTACAAGGCAAGGACACAGTTGGTTTCAAAACAAGAGCGGGTTTTATTTACCCAAAAGATTACTCACACAAAAAAGTTTGGGCCCTTAAAAGAGGTCAAATGAACAAAACTAAACAAAAGTATAACAATAACTCAAAAAACTTTAAACTAACTGTTTAACATGTAACTCAAAAGAAACCAAACTAACACAAGAACCAAACTGACCTAACAAAACAACTAACCTGACCTAACAAACAGGAAACAAAGGGGTACCTAAATACTGGCTGATCAGACCAGTTCTAAAACTCAAGAGGGGCTGACAAATACTAAACAAATACATTAAACAATTAGATAAAACCTAAACACATTATTACTTAACACAAGAATTACTCAAAAATAATACAAGAAATCAAACTAATCAAAATCCTAACAACAAACTAAATGTTTAACGATATGAAGGCCATTAATCTCCCCTCCGGAAGGAGCTGACTTGGTCTGGGCCCATGGCACTTCCAGCTCCCTGGCTTCTGCCTGTTGAGCTCACTGCTGCCCCCCAGCGTTCATCATGCTCCCCCCAGCACCATTAAGAGAAAAACAAATGTTAAATACACAAACTTAAACAGAATTGAAAATACAATAGTGCTCCAATGTGCGCGCTAACAAAAGGGAACTAAAGCATTTCAACCTAATTTAAACCAAATATAAACAGTGTTAACTCAAACTAACATAACTGAAATGTGTTGGTGTAGTGGGGGTTACCGCCTTTAAATGTGGGGCTGTAGGTACGGCCATCACAGAGGGAAACATCACTGGATTAAGCTGTCCTGCAGCGTAGGCTGATTTTTGTCATCAATAACACTTAGCATTAGCTACCTCCATTAATTACTTTATTGGTTTGATTACAGGCAACAAGATAAAAGTCACGTAAAGTAAAATGTTCAACATATTCTTCAACAGATTTACATTTACATTTTACTACCTGCTAAGTAAACCAGAAACAGTCTCGTGTTTAACCACTTTTAGCACATAATAACCAGCTAGAAATAAAACATCCTGCTGAAGTCAGGTTGTTCGCTGAGGGGTAAATTAATGCTGACGCTCAGTCACCTCCATATCCAACGAGCAGGGCTCTAAATGAATGCAGATCAACCCTCCAAATTCAGGTTAATTTCATGTTGTTGGGTCTAAGTTAAAAGTTACTTTTCAGTTTAGCAGGTGACGAATGAAGCAGATCATTTTATTATTTTAGTTGGGTTTCCCATGAACATTAAATTCACTCATTTAAATTTATAATCTTGATTGTTTTCATTGAAAAAAAAAATTGCTAGTTTAAATTGTGACTGGCTCATGAATCTACAAAGAACATTTACTGCTGATCAGAACGTTGATTTTGAGCCCTGGCGAGGCTGTCAGCTGACCTGGTCGCAAAAAGATTCTCCAAACGTGTTGGAGCAAATTTCTGAATGGGCTCAATCTCATTAAATTAAACACACTTTTGAAGTTGTCAGATCTTTGTTCTCACCTCTCAAATAATCAAACCTACTTTATGTGATAGTGCAAAGCAACTTATTGTTGACGTTGGAAATAACTGTGGCTAAGATGGTATCCATAGTTACCACTGAACCAAAGAAGATCATTTTCGTTGTGAAAAACACTCCTCTTTAAAAGTGAGGCAATTTTTTTTCTCTTTTTTTATTTGTTGTGTTTGACAGATTTTTGGTTGTAAATCAACGTGAATCTTTGTGATTTCTGTAAATTGAGCAGAAGTGAACACAGGTTATTTTTATTGAAGCAGAAACAGACGGAGAGGCCTTTGGTAAACTAATAAAACTCCCTGACAGCACAGTGATGATGATTAAATGATGACGAGTTGTGATTGTGACGGTGGAGTTGTCGGAAACATGTCTGAGCTTCCAACATGGTGCAGAAGCAGAAACAAGTGGAGGATCAGATGGAGGCAGACAGAACCAGAACATCAGATGTGACAGATGAGAGTCCAGATGTGTGGCAGCGGGAATCTGCCTGTTACAAAAGAAGAAACATGGAGTTTCTACCAAAGATCTAGAAGACTCAGCTCATCAGTAGACAATAAAGTTATTCATTTTTACAATATTTTATTTAACTTTTAGATTTAACAAAACATTTAACATACAAACACATAGTTTTAACCTTCTTCCCTCATCCACCCACAAAGAAACAGAGGCAAAATAGTAGCGATGTCAAAATAATAAAATTATTAATCTGATTAATCACAAGGTAGCTGTGGATTAATTATGATTAATCAAATTTTAAAATGTAAACCCTTAGCTTGCTGTCTGTTGAAAGCTAGGTGTTAAACCTGAAACTGTATCCTGAACAAATGCATGCTTGACGTTGAGAAACATCCATTTGCTCTGTGTATTTTTGATTGTTCCATCACGCTGTGGTACGAGAGTGGACCAGAATTTTGGATACAAGTGAGTGATTAATTGTGTGATATAACAAATGGGTCACCCTGCAGCCATCCTCTAAATATAAGGCTTGAAACTATCAGAATCTTCATGAAGAAGAAGGATAACATGGTTTTTGGTAGATTGCTGCTGTGACAAGGCATCTACATGCCCACAATCAAAGATAATACCAAACTCGGAATTTTAATATGGTGATTACTTTGTTGCTTATGCGTTGAAAAAGATTAAAGGATTAATTCCACAGATTCATTTCTATGCATTATTAAATTCATTTTGACAGCCCTACAAAATACATAGTATTTACTGCTGGTGACAAACAATCTTTCTGCAAGCTATCCACTACAAAAGTTGGCAAGGTGTCCATATGGGTCAAATAAGGTTGCCAGACCTCTACAAAAGAATTGTAACCATTTCTGAGTGTATATGTGGATCTTTTCAAGTTAAATACACATGTCCATCTCTGAAATCCATCTTGCTATAGAACTTAGGAGTCAAGATTTCCACATAATGGCTATGCACTTCCTGACAGCACACAAGGCTAACAAAAGAGACTTCTTCTGGGCTTCTGCTGAATTGTGCATCAACTGTTGGGACGTTTCCTAACACGATTTGAGGATCTTGTGGGAGATACAGTTGTGCCAGAGAGATTCTGCCAGAAAGCGTTAAGTCCTATGCAGTAATGCTTCTTCTAAACCACATCTAAAACAGTTTGGAAAGGTATGCTTTCTGTGGCCTAATACAAGTAGGATTTGGAAATTGGGTCACTCTGTATCTGGAATTAATAGTGTGAGTTACTTCTTTGACATTATTTAGACCAGAGTTGTGTCTCTACTGTCACACCCAAGTTGGGCTCCCATTTCTCCCTAATGTCAACTTGGTTTTGTAGCACAATTCATCAAAAGAAAATACACTTGAAATAAGAGGGGTGTCCCCATCATGAATCACTGAGAACAGGAAAAGACCTAAGTGAAGTTGGCTCCCTCCACATTCTTCAAATCTAAGAAAATCTGTGTTAAATGTTTGTGCTGCTTGTTTTGCAGATAAATGACATTTTTAATTAAAAATGTCAACCAGACCCTGCTTTAAGAACTCAAAAATGTCACGTTCTCGTTTAACACTATTGTATCTGGATATTCAAAAAAGTATTGAATCTGATATTTTGATAGACAGATATTGAAGACTCCATAGTATTGATACTACAATCCCTAGTCTCAGTTCCCAAATCAAAATTGTGTACTAGGTAATTTATATTTCCTCATCACGTCTTCAGAACCAGCAAACAGACCTCATAGCGGACTTCTAGATACCAAACTCCTTACCGGTGCCATATTAACAAGGCCTTATTTTCTATTTACAGAGGTATGAGTTCATTTTGCTTCAAAAGGTGTTTTGGATGAAAAACATTTTTTCATCCAATTGTTTTCCAAAGTTCACAACATGTTTTAATTCATTTTTCATTATCTGTGCCACTTTACCCATTATGGGTCGTGGGTAGGCTGGAGCCCATCTCAGCATTTTAGCAGATGAGAGGCAGGGTACACCCTGGACAGGTAGGTCACCAGTCCAGGGCCAACACAGAATGAGACAGACAACCATTCACACACAGGGAGAATTTTAGAGTGTCCAACTAACTTAACATGCATGTCTGCAGTGCTAACCACCACACCACCATGCAGCCCATGTGTTAATGCGTTAATGTCATTATACATGTTTTGATATTATAGGGTCATTGGTTTTGGCCAGTACAGTTGGATGTTGTTCTTTTAAAGCACACGTCCAATTAATTACCACAGTTTAACATTTTCTATGTCAAAAAGAAAAGTAAGTTGCATTTGAACAGCCCAATAATCATAAAAGTAGTTTAAGACTTTTGGATCATTACATTTAGAAGCCAGAAAGTGCTGCTGAGCTTCTCAAAAAAAAAAATAAAATAAAATAAAATAAAAAAAAAATCAGACGATTATAGATACACTTCCATGAATGAAGAATTTCAGCCTGTAGAAGAGAAAAGTATTTTCTGCTGACTGAAAAAAAGCCTTGAAGAGTGTTAGCACAGAGCACACATACAGATTTAAAGTGTGACAGTGTTCATCTGGATGTGCTCGGATAAGCCGACCAGCACGATGAAGGCTGAGCAGAACAGAGCGTGCAGAGTTAACAGAGTCCTGCTGAGACTGCAGACTCACAGGTCTTATTCATCTCTGTCACACGCTGGTTGGATGTTCAGTCATCCACACGGCTGCCTTGGCACCGGCTGGTCCAAGTCATTTGGCTCAGTGATTGTTCAGAAAGAAAAGAAAAAGCCTCACCATCAGCTCATGGGAGAACATCACAGGAATCTGCAGCTGCCATGTTAATGTATGCTGGATCCCTCTGGACATGATGAACATTAACACCCAGAGGGACCTCACCTCTGCTGGAGCGCTGAATGTCGACCAAAACTTCCCTCGAGGTGAGGATGGAAATCACTGAAGCAAAAAATACAAACAGATGCCACACGACTGAACACACACTGTGTGTGTGTGTGGCATTATGAGCTTCACAGACAGCAGATTTGATGAGCTGATAAAAGTCAACCTAACCAACCATCATACTGAGCTGAACCAGGATGAGACTGAGATTCTTGTTAGTGGAAATGCGAACTAGACAGTTCAATTATTTTTTTTTTTTTGTTTGTTTTTTTTAAATGAGTCCTAAATAGTAAGAAAAAAAAATTCAAATAAAATCTTTAAAGGTCTTTTTAAACAGCATTAAATTAATTTATCAGACTTTTTCATTCAAAATGGTGTCAAAGTGAGGAATATCAGAAATATTACACAGAGCTTAGGAATTTCTCAAATAAGTTAATTTGGCACAACGCTTTTGCAGTCATTTAAAATGTTTTTCAGAATTGAGAGAATTAAAAAAAAACAAAAAAAAAAAAAACAAACTCTTAACCAGATAATATGCATGGCTTGCCTGGATTATTAACAGCAATAAAAAAAGATGCTTCTTTTACCTCCAAGTTGTTGAGTTTCATTCAGTTTGATACAGTGGGAGATTCTCGTGTCTCTAAGTTATGTAGATGGTGTTGCTATAGTTTGTAGACTTTAAGGTTGTTCAGGCTAAAAGAAAATAGGCTACAAATCCCCACAGATACAGCTGAGTTGGGGGAAAAGTTTGAGAAGGGATCAACAACTCCTGTCCTCAAGGACCAGTCCAGGTACTGGACTTTTCTTCCTGCTGCAATACACCTGATTCGATTTATTGAGTCTTTAACAGACTTGGGCAGAACCAGACAAGTTATTTGAGAACAATTTTATTTGAATCAGGTGTGTTGCAGCAGGGAAACATCTAAAACCTGCAGGACAGCAGCCCTTGAGGACCTTTGCTGATCCCTGCCTGTCGTCTGGTTTTCCCATCATCAATACAAGATCTTGGTGAAAAATGAATGCAACTCTGGACCGAGTTGAATGTTGAGCATTAAGTTGATCCAAACAATGTTAAGGTAAGACGTAAGGAACATTCATCAACATTGTTGAATTACTCAGAACTCAGGGGTGGAAAATTATGTCAATAAAGTAAAACCTTGAAAATGTTTATATTTAACAGGATTATTTTAAACATATATCTTTGAGTTTGTGACCCCTGGACTGGGTGGGTCACACCATCTTTAAAATAACCATAGGTAAAAAAGGATCGAGTGGAGAGTTGCCCGGTCACATCAAGAGAAGGCAAGTAGAGCGTTTAACCAAGTTTATTGGTGCAAGAGAGTCCAGAAGAGTCTCACAGTAGCCAGCTCCATTACAGCCTTCAGTCTGCGTGTCGCTGAGCCCGGTAATAAAAAAAAAGCCTGGCTTTTTTCTCCTTGAGGTGGTCCTGCAACGTGAGCTGATTGCAGTACCTGGCTCTCTTAAGGCATCCCAATATGTTGGAAAGTGGTACTCACATAGCTGGTACACAGCATGTTGCGTCCTTTCACCGCTGTGGCTAATGGTGCTCGTTGTTGCTGGCCTCCTGCACACCTGGCCATGTCACCCTCTGCCTCTGGGTCGGATGCGGCCCTTGGATCACCACTTTTTTTTTCCCATGTCAGCCCAAAACACACAGACTCTTGCACACTGCTCAGGCACTGGGCCCTCTGACTCTCACATCCCGCCTGGGAACTTCCCTCAAACCCCCATCTTGCCACCTCATATCTGCAGGTAGGGATTTTATGCTCGAGCCGTCTGCTCGATCACGTGTCGAGCATGTGACACGGAAGTGTTGCGATTGTCTCTGAGCATTGATTCAGCACGCCAAAAGTCACGTGATAGACCAAACGAGGCCTCGTTACGTCATCAGCGCGTATCGAGCAGCAAGCGGGATCTTCGAAGGGACCGGGCTTGTCAATCTGAGGAGATCGCGGATTTTTGAGAGGAGCTTCTGTAGCGATTGTACGACATTGCATTTTGAAAACAAATTTAGGAAAAGCATCACATCAGCATGAGCTTATATTGAATCACATTTAGCTTTTAGAGATTTGGGGAAACAAACGTCTGCGCGTGGCCAGAGTAACTACTTAATGGGCTCGGAGTATGAGATAAGGACGGAGCGGGTGGTGCCTTCAACATCACAGGTAAGCTTAATTCCCCTTTCTTTATATAGATGTTTTTTAAATAGCCTTGTAAAGAGCAGACTTTAAAGTTAATCATAAACTTCAACCAGAAGCATCAGAGGAAACTTCTCAGTCTGCAGCTGCAGAGGAAAAACCACCACCTGCAGGACCTTAGACACCAAGCTGGTTTCTGATCACCATAAGCAGAGAATTTAATGTTTTTAAACTTGGTTAATTACAATTTTGTTCTTGTGTTTCTTTCAGGTGCAACCTCTCCAAAGCTGGAGAGTTAGTATGCCAGAATAGGAGCAGACTGAAGCCTGACAGAAAATACGTTTTTAAATAAAAATCTATGACACATCACAATGTTGCCAAAGTTTTTTTTCTCACAATACATTTCAAGATTCAAAGTGTCTTTGTCATTTGCACAGTAAGGACACAAGTTTCCCTGAACAATGAAAAACTTACTTTGCCATCCAACCTCAATGCCATAAATTATAAAATAAAAAAATAAACAATAAAAAAAAACTAGATAGAAGATAAACAAAAAAAACTGAGTAAATAATCTACGAACATAAATGTGCCGTGTGTTATAAACTGCCACATTTAACAACGATCAGCTATACAAAAGAAAACAACTCATGACGTAGACGATAACACGCATTTGCAATATCTATTATAAATAATAAGACACATAAAACAGTAAACACTTTTATGACAACTGTATAAAATAACTAACACAGTCACTATCCCCGTTGCACAAACACTCCTTCCCTCATGCCTTCTCACTGAGTAACTACTATCATTACAGATTGGTTTACTTAAGTTACACCACAATTCAGTTACCTAAACAAATGTTACCTAATACCCCTCATTGTTATTTATATGAACAACAGAAATGGTACAATGGAACAACTCGGATGGTAGATTACGTATCGTTTATTGAACACGTATTCCAAGTTGAGATAGGGATGACAGATGTGAGGTGTCAACGCTGTCCTTCTGATACATCAGACTCCCACAGCCAGCAGATGGAGCTCTTTGGTTTGGTCAAATGATTCAGAACACTAAGCCATTTTCAAGCATTTGGGTCAAAGTTGGCTCGATGATTCACGAGACCTCGGTTTCACCATCCCTATCTGCAGGTGACAACATAAGCCCCTCCTCTGCCCGCTGCAGACTGGCTCACTGCTTCAAACCTCTTGAGTGCCATTGGCTAGCTGAGTCGCCATTAAATAGTCCAACACCTGCAGTCAATACTGCAATCATGTCACAGGTGGAACCAGGAAAATAATCACATTATAATGTTTGAAAAGCAAGCAACTAAATTCAAAATAAAACAAAGTAAAAAACCAATAAAACATACCATAAAAGAAAACACAATAAAAACCTAAAATGAACCGCCTTGTTACATTTACAGTGCTTGAATTGAGACGAGCTGAATTTATCATATGTGCCTAAATTCAATAATGAAAAGCAGTGCACATTATCTTCTAAAAATATTTATTTTTCCTTATTTTTTATGGAGGTGGCGAGTGGGGGTTATCTTGTGATTTCAGAGCAACTTAATTTTTTTTTTTTTTTTTTTTTTACTTTTCCAAGTGAATACAATATGCTTCTGTAATTTTGACACTGCTGCTCTGTCAAGTGAAGTGGTTAGGGGCATGCTGGTTTGGATGGCCACAGTAACCAAGGAAACAGAGCAGTACTTCACGAAAAAAAGGACTGTTTTGTTCACGTTTATGGTTTTGCATCCAGGGGTTATTGCTTTATTGTGGACAGCTATGAGAGAATCACAGGAGCAGGCAGGCTTAACCCTTGTGTGGTGTTCGTATTTTTGTTACTTAGCCAGTGTTCATGGGTCTGGTGGACCCGCTAGAGTTTTGGGTTTTCAAAACAACACAATCAAACAATTTTATGTGAAAATACTCAACAGATGTTTACTTAATCACAATTACAATCACAATTACAAGTCATACTACTTCACCATGGGTGGCTGTAGCTCAGGAGGAAGAGCAGTCGTTTTTCGACCGGAAGGTAGGCGGATCGATTCCAGGCTTCCACTAACTACATGCCGAAGTGTCCTTGGGCAAGACACTTAACCCCATGTTGCCTCCCGATGTGCCTATCGGGGGGTGCATGTGATAAGTAGTGTAACGCGCTTTGAGTGGTCAAACTGACTGGAAAAGCTCTATAAAAGGACAAGTCCATTTACCATATGAACAGCAACCATGGTTAATATTTGCACTTTACCTTTTATAGAACACATTTATGGAATAATGTGCAACTCATTTTTTTAAAAAGATGTAATATAAATATGAAAATCAGGTATAATCAAGTGAAGTGAGTGGAAAAAAACACATTTACAAATGAAGCAAGATGTTTCACAACTACTGATTTTATTCATTTGAACTTCATTAGACATATAACTCATTTAGGTTAGTTTACATAACACAAGTTGAACATATACAGTAACAATATCAGTCTCATCACATCAGAACTGAATTCTGTTTACACAAGCCTATACAAAACTTGACGGGCAGAGTTTTACAGTGTGTGTGTTGCATATGTATTTGTTACACTTGCTGCATGTATATTGAGTTTTCCTGTCCAGCTTGGGTCCACAGACTTCACAGCGCTTCTTTTTGTTTTTGCTGGCCACAACCTAGAATAATGAAAAGATCAGAAATGTTACTAACACCTCTCTCTGTTGCAAAGCATACATGACATACTGCAACAGCATCACACACTTACTTCAGGTTCATCAGATGGTGGTTTTGTAGGTCGGGTAGATGGGGCACCAGCATTCTCCTCTTGAATTCTCCCCACAATGGCTGCAGAAGCTGGTGTTCGTGGAACATGTTGTCTTTTGAGGATTTGAGGTCTCACCAGTGCCTTTCCCAGTTCCTCGAAAAAGAGGCGTCTCCTCTGGAGCTTCCCCCTGTTCCACTTTGTGTTCGGTGCCATCCAGATGACAAAGGCGTCTATCTGGTGGGCCTCTGATCCCGGAGCTGGCTGCTGATGGGCTGGTCGTCTTCATTTTGATTGAGGTTTTGATTGAACCTCATCTTCTTCTTCAAAGTCACTATCAGACTCTGAATTTTCAGAAATATGATCTTCAAATTCTGAAACCTCTTCCTCGACATCATTTTCAGAAGCTTCTCTCTCTTCCCAAATCAATTGCAAGGCCCTCTCAACAGATAATCTTTTGGCCATCTTGATCACTTGTGATAAGCTACCACACTGGCAAAGCCTTTTTTTATAGTGTCACGCCCCTAATTTGCCGGTGGGATAGGGTATGAGAAAAAAAAAAAGACAGAGGGTAAAATGTGCGGGAAAGTAAGAGCAGACGGTGTTGGTTGCAAGAATGTTGCAACTTTGTGAGGGAACAGGAGGGACAGAAAACACCATCAGTAGCCCCAGAAAGGAGGAAGACAGAGTGAAGGTACGCAGGACCTATACTTTCCACACTTTATTATTCCTGGGTCTAGTGGACCCACACACCCTGTATGTAATATAAATGCATATAAATATAGTATGCCGTCATTGAAAATGTGTTTTGATTTATGTTCTTCACAGATAATGAGCCAAAGCCAATGAATTTCAGGTTGAAAAAATAATTAATTGTTTAATTTTTCTATTGATAAAAACTGAAATACCACCATACAAGGGTTAAATAAGCAACTACACTCAAGAAAACAAGCACAAAAACCTCCAACCCGCGACTGACGATATTTGCTAGCGACTTTACAGAAAAACAAGCCCAAAGTCGCTTATGACAGCCAGACTTGGCAGCACTGAGCCTTTCTCTGGTGCAGTCATCTGTACCTCTCCCTTTGTTTTACCTAGCTAGCTTTCCATCTCCTTCTTCCGTCTTGTTATCTGCCTCTTGAACTCTCGCCTGTCTGCGCTGTAGTGCAGAAGTTTACCGCAGGGAGCCTCACAGACTTAATTGCCTGAGTGTATCACGTCTACACCTATGACTCAGAGTCCTGCCATAAACACAAATATTCTGACGATTCAGCCGTTGTATTGCCTGTATTTGGAACACTGGTGTCCTCCAGGACTGGTGCTGTCACCACTTGAATGCAACTCTAATCCTTACAGTCTGTTAAATCTGTTTTAATACTCCTATTTGATTGTTGAGTAAAATTGTGGTTGTTGGTTTTATGAGCTGAATTTCTCTTCATAAAACTGTTGCCAAGTTGTTGCTGATTTAACCTGTTTTTTTTAACCAGAGTTGCATCTAAACCAGTCAAAAGACCAAGAAATAGTTTGAAATTAGATTAAAATTATTACTGATTTGATATTTGATTTGCTTTTTGTTTTTTTTTCTGTTTTTCTTTTCTTTTTTTTTAATACCTCAGGCAAGGTGGAGGTCATGTATTCAGCAACATAATTTAAGAAGTTATGGACGGATTTTGATTAAATTTTCTGGAAATCTCAGAAATGGAATAGGAAAAAAGATCTAACCAATTTTAAACCACATACTGAGGCCTTAATCACTGATGGAAAGATACCAACATCCTCTGATGTGTTCTTAGATATGGGTTAATTATTTTTTGAATAATAATTTTTATGATACTAATGACTGGAAACACCTTACTCTTTACTTATTTAAAGTTTATTTGACGTTAAAACAATGTTATTATGTATGTAGGACTACCAGTCGAGGCTAATTTGTAGTCCTTGTCTTTGGAAAGATGACACTGAAGAAAACATGAAAGAAGCAGCAGCATCACAAAGATTTTGCTGAAAGAAGCTTCACAAACTTAAATTTTGGAGTTGCTGAGTGGGAGTAAAAATGATGCCCACTGTTTGACCTGCATGAAACACACACTCAATCATATCTCAATTTAACAAAACATTGAGCAGAGAGAAGTGATCATCAGGTGTTGAGTGTGCAAATGATGGGTAAGAATGAACCTGCAGGGCTGTGCTCAGCCTTCCTGACCTCTATTTTACTGAAAACTGTAATCACCTGGAGATGACCTGCAGAGTGTCTGAGGCAGATGGAAAAGAACAAGAGAGAGATAGTATTTTGTGTATTTGTGAACAGAATTTTTACTCGTTTTTTGCTTCTGTCACAGCAGAAAATGACATTCTGTAGTTTTATTGTCTGCACTGTTAAAAGTTAAATGTACCAAATCTGGCCATCACACATAAATTAAATGAGATGTTGGAAACATTCCTAAGAGGTTTTGCTCAATTTTATCATGACAGCATCACACAGTTGATGCAAAATTGTTGGCTGTATATCCATGATAAGAATCTCCCACAGCTGCTCTACTGGATTGAGATCTGGTAACTGTGGAGACCACAGGACTACAGTGAACTCATTGTCACGTTCAAGGTTTGTGACATGGTGCATTATCCTGCTGGAAGGAGCCATCAGAAGATGCTACACTGTGGTCATAAATGGATGGACATGGTCAGCAATAATACTCAGGTAGGCTGTGGAGGTACCAAGAAAAGTGTACCAAGAAAATACCTTCCACACCATTACACCACCAGCAGCCTAAAGCATTGATCCAATGCAGGATAGATCCATGTTTTCATGTTATTTCCATCAAATTCTGATCCAACCATCTGAATGTGGACATGAAATGGAGACTCATCAGACCAGCAATGTTTTTCCATCTTCTGTTGTCCAGTGTTGGCGAGTCTGTGTGAATTGTAGCCTCAGTTTCCTGTTCTTAGCTGCCAGGAGGCACCCGGTGTGGTCTTCTGCTGCTGTAGCCCATCTGCTCCAAGGTTGGACATGTTGTGCACAGTCCCAGTGCTAATCTTCCTGTTATCTTTCTCAACTCAAACTCAAAAGCCCTGCTGTTGTTGCTGACAAGTGAGCTAACCACAGACTGAAGATTAATCTGAGGATCTCCAGCCCAAGGTTACCTGTTTGTTCAGTGCAAATGTGATTTGTTGGGTTCAGTTTACATGAAACTTGGTAATTTAAACATTTTCCTGATAAAGTCATTGTCATGATCTGTGGGGTTTTGGTTTGGGTTTGTTTAGTTTCCACTGTTGCCTAGTTTCTGTCTTGTTTCCTGTTTTATTTTGTAGAGTTTTCTCCTTGTGTATTTCTGTTTGCTTCTTTTCCTGGTAATCAGCACACTTGATTTAATTTGCTTGTTTGCTTTACCTCAACATGATTGTGTTTCCCTTCTTTCATCTTTGTAAGTCCATCAGTTGTCTTCATTAAACTGTTGACCATTGCACTCGTCTGCCTCCTGCCTCTTCAGCCTCGAAAAACTAAGTAATGTTTTTTTTTTTTTTTCTGCATTAGCTGGAAAAATACATTTTTAAAGTTGTTTGCTCAAAGTGGTTAGCTTTAGTCACAGAAACCAAAAAGACTGAAACCAACAAGTCTTATCATCTATATTTGGTCTATCACATACCATTGCACCAGCATCCACATAACATACACGTGGCTCTGGCCAAAGGCATGCTTTGGGGCACCACTGGAAAATCTTACTATAGGTTAATGGAAGGGTTGCTGGTTTGAATCTTTGCTGACTTTGTGCATTTTTGTGTCACATGGAGGAGAAATGTCCTCATGGAGTGTTCTCTCTATAAGAGTGCACCAAGGCTTGGTGCTGATGCCCCTTACCTTTACTACCTTCACCACCTCCTTGGGTCTGGTCATTCACTCACATGGTCTTTGGAATCACTGCTTAACAGGTCATACTGCTAAACCAAGGGTGGCCAACATCAGTCCTCAAGAGCCACAATTCTGCAGGTTTTCCAAATTTCCCTGCTCCAACACATCTGACTTAAACTAATGAGTCATTGTGCAGATCCTTATAGGCTGTTGGATCCATTTAATTTGAGCCAGGTGTGCTGGAGCAGAGAAATTTGGAAAATCTGCAGAACAGAGCTATTTGTTTGGGACATAATACTACACCAAATAAGAGCGTTTATGTGGAATTAAATGCTCTTTCTTCTACGAACTGCAACTATTTCGCACAGACAGTTAAAAGCCATGGACGTCATGCTAGGTTGATTTTGTTTGAACTGCAAAACTATCTGTCACAAAAGAGTTTTTTTTTTTTTTTCATTTGTATAACGTAACGGTCAGTGAACGCATCACGTTACATTGGATGATCACCCGAGTTGGACACAATTACAAAATAGCAAATGGCACAATAAATTTAATTCTAATGTTACATTAGATAAACATTAGTGCCACTTAATCAAACTAGTTTTTAACCAAACTAGTTCTTTTCTTATATGTAGGCTATAACGTAACGTTCGGTGAACACTGCTGAACGCGTTGCTGTAAGACCAACCTGAGTCAAACATAATTACAAAATAGTAAAAATGACATGATAACATTTCATTCTAATGCTACGTTAGATAAATATTATTATTATTATTATTATTATTTTTTTAACTTTTGTGCATTTACCATTTCTGTATCATAAAAACTGCCGGATATCCAGGTTGAGAAACGCATTGGATGTACTTCTTCCTTTCTCTGCTACCTTTTACAGGCTGGTGAGCCGGCTTCCACAGTGACATCTATTTTGCTTTAACCCAAAAAGAAAAAAATCTGACAAGGATATCTTAATCCATTTGTTTGGAGGGAAAAACTCCTCTACCTTAGTCTCCCACTCAGGAATCCTCTTCTGAAACCTTCACGCAACCAAACCAGAGAAACACAAGTAGAAGTGGTTTATTGTTATTTTCTTTTCATGGGCAAGTTGCGCTGATTCGCTGATATAATTTATACATAATATTTTATATAAAGTGACAATTTTTATCAGAATCTTTATGACTGATTAATCGTAGGGTTTAATACCGTGATTAACTGTAAAATTAAATAATTGTGACATCCCTAGTTTTGCCTGGACTTCTGGACCGATGAAATTGAATAAATAAGTTATATTGTAAATACAGAAGCTTTCATCTGAGTTCTGAAGTGGGAGATTTTTTTTTCTCTCTGCGTAATAATTTAAGCACACATCTGTGTATATTCAGACAAATAGCATTTCACAGAACAAAGCGATGAAATCCCTAAACTGTCAACAATAACGTCATGGTTTGTAATGAAATCTGTATTCAGGCCTCAGTTTATCAGTCTGCGTTGTTTTCTCTGATCACTGACAGCTAATAAACATTTGGATCAGATTCCTCTCCAAACTCGGCTCTGTTTGATGCTCATTTAAATAAGAAGTAAATGAGGCGACATGAGAGAGACGTGGATATGAATATTGACTCATACATTAGGGCGAAGCAGTGCCTGCAGCCAGACAACATTTGTTTTCTCTTCGGTTTGTCTGTTTGCTTCATCTGCAGTCGAAGATCAGTCACTGAAGCAGAGAAACAGAAAAACATGCCGACAGGAAGTCATTTACATCAAGAGAAATATATAATCTTCAAAAAACTGAGATGCATCATTTGCATTAGTTACAGCCACTTTATGCCTGAGTCAGATGGACATAGATTCTGTACCTTGCTTATAGTCTAAATCAAGATCTAAACAAAAAGAGATCATGATAACAACATGAAATAGATGCAAAATCCAATTTTTCTATCAGGTCAGTGGCTCTCAGGTTAAAGTTATCAGGGCCTGACTATGAGACTTAGTATGGGATAAGCTTTGTGCCACTGGGGAGCGAATCTGAATTCTTTATATTTGAATTTGAATCATTCAATTTGAATCTGAATATGCCTGTTTGAATAATTGCTTCAAAAAACTGAATCCAAATTACCATATTTGATATTGAATCTTTGTTTTGTGAATGTGTATATTGGTAAAGTTGAAACTTTTGTATCTGAAAAAATTCATTCCCTAATTCATTTTCATAGTTCAGTTTCAGTTCTCTCCATTCAAATTCAGATCTGAAATACAAATTCAGATCTGAAATCAAATTTAGATCTGAAATTCAAACTTTTGTGCCACACATCCGGGACCTGACGTGAGGCAAAACAAGTCGATCGCAGATGGAGTAACGTCAGTTTTGTGCAGTTGTTTTCAACAGCTACAAGCAGAGAGAGGGCGAGGGGAGGATGGCGGCGGGGAGAGAGAGAGAGAGAGACGCTAAGATCCAGGCAGTTACCGTTTCCTCAGCGGTCTCAGCGGTTTGCCACTGTGGGCTGGTTGCAGACTTTTCACATTAGTGGTAACTCCTAATACAAGAAAAATATGGAGAGAACTGAAACTGAACTATGAAAATGAATTAGGGAATGAATTTTTTCAAATACAAAAGTTTCAACTTTACCAATATACACATTCAAAAAACAAAGATTCAATATCAAATATGGTAATTTGGATTCAGTTTTTTGAAGCAATTATTCAAACAAGCATATTCAGATTCAAATTGAATGATTCAAATTCAAATATAAAGAATTCAGATTCGCTCCCCACTGGCACAAAGTTTATCCCATACTTAGACCCATTCTCATGGGGATAATGCTGACCTGTGGTCCGCACTTCCCCATCATCTTTGTTGTACCTCATCAGTAGGAGAAAGTTGGCTTTTGAAGTTTCCATTGGTTCCACATCCACTATAAAGGAAAAGAAAGTCGCCTCTCCAAACTGTTGGCCCATAATACATTTTTCTTTAGAGGTCCAAATGGGAAATAAATTGATTGGTAATATTAGGGGACCTAAAGACCAATACACTTGGTTGGATGTTTCATTTATGACAGTTATATTAACACAGCAGGTTTTTTTCAGACTAAAATTCTGCACATTTATGTCAAACAGTATAAAGTTATGTCACGCTGGGCAGCCCCGCAGGTCGATCAGGAGCTGGGGCCCAGCCCAACGCCGTTCATGATCCTCCTGGGCAATGGAAAACACTGAGACTTTTAAAAGTTCAACACTTTATTAAACTCATACACACTTTAAAAAAACTAAATCAATTATACAACATAATCAAAATTCTGCCATCTCCACCCACGACAGCTACAGAAAACAGACTAAACATCATTAATCCTTGATTATACAGAGAACAATAAACAGAATGTTAACTAAAATTAAACCTTAACCTGCTGTCACTATAAAATTCAACTTCCCATCGTCGACTTGATGTGAACATTTATTTTGTAGCATCTAAACAGATTATAAACCACAAATGAAACTGATCAAACTGAAGTGATGAAGATTTTGAATTAGAATTAACATCAAACTGAACAGGAATTATTCTCAGTACCTATCTTGTCCCAGACCGATCTACTGTTCTACTTTAAAGAAGTTAGAAGAAATGTTGCATGTAATCATTAAGTATGTGTAATGTGATAGCTGCTATATTGTGAAGGTCAGAACTCAGATTTATAACCTTGTATACCTGTGTGGCAGCAAATGATCCACCAGAACATCTGGCTGTTGTGCTCGGTTTCAGAGGAAGGAGCTGCTGGAAGGTCCCATCATCTCGAATGAGCTGTTCATACCTCACTTCCAGTCTTCTCTGGAAAATATGCAGAAGACATCTCAAGAGGCTAAGAGGTTCAGGAGGCACAGCTCGTACCCCAGCCCAACCTCTGGCCACTGGTGGGACCACCGAGACCACAGGCAGAAACATTCTCCTGCCCTCCTACTTCTACAGGAGTCTCCATTGCTCATTCACAACAGCAGCCCCCAGGAGACAGCATCCTGGTCCAGCCAATCCCAAGAGGCCCAAAAAACAGTGGCTGCTTGGGGGGATGTGTGTAATTGTGGAGATGTTGATGTGTTTAACAGCTTCAATTAAAACACAAACATCTTCCCCATTAGAGCATTTTCCATTACGTTCAGTCTGCTAACAATACTGTTGACAAGCGTCATTCTGTCACATTGACAAGTGATGGATATGCTTTCTCCTCCTGCCTGCTGGCATTGGGAGGGGTTCTCTTCGTCCTACTTTGCTCACTGTTAGACTGTTACAGTTGAAACCTTTGTCCTTAATTCTTGCAGCAGTAGGGTTTTCACTGTATTAGCCTCGCCCTGATATGTGGTTTTTTTCACTCTGCTCTTTATGTGCACAGCGACTGTTTATGCTAGAGATGTGACGTTCATGAACGAATCGATTCTTTTGAACGACTCTTTTAAATGAACGATGGGAACCGATTCACAGATGTGAGCCGTTCATTTGTGAGCCATTCTTTTTATATACAAATTTTTGACACTGCCTTCATCAAATCAAATCAAATCAAACTTTATTTATAAAGCGCTTTTCATGCCATCAGCAACACAAAGTTCTTTACATCATTAAAAACATTTATGCATATCTCAGTTCATATCTCTGTTCAATAAAACAAGCCTTTACATACATCAAAGTAGAATAAGAATAAAAACACTCAGTGAAATCTTTCACACAGTCACACGCACACACGTATACACACACACACCAAGCCCCCCCCCCCCCCCTTTCAGATAAAAAAGACTGAATGAATAAATAAATGAATAAATAAGTAAATAAGAAGTAGCACAGTTGAGTAAAATGAAAATAAAATAAATAACATGTGACATCATAGAAGTCTGATGTCCAACACGCTCCGTTCATGTGAAGCATCTATGGACAGAGAGAATTGTTCAGAAAATACTGTGAGTTCTATCCAAAACATTTACTAGAATTTACACTGACTGCTCAGGTTTATCCTTTTTTATCTATATTTTTCTAATAATTTTTTAATCGTGTATTGCAGATTATTTTTAATCTTGTATTGCAGAATATTTTTAATCTTGTATTGCAGATTATTTTTAATCTTGTATTGCAGAATATTTTTAATCTTGTATAGCAGATTATTTTTAATCTTGTATTGCAGATTATTTTTAATCTTGTATTGCAGATTATTTTTAATCTTGTATAGAAGATTATTTTTAATCTTGTATTGCAGATTATTTTTAATCTTGTATAGCAGATTATTTTTAATCTTGTATAGCAGATTATTTTTAATCTTGTATTGCAGATTATTTTTAATCTTGTACAGCAGATTATTTTTAATCTTGTATTGCAGATTATTTTTAATCTTGTACAGCAGATTATTTTTAATCTTGTATTGCAGATTATTTTTAATCTTGTATAGCAGATTATTTTTGATCTTGTATAGCAGATTATTTTTAATCTTGTATAGCAGATTATTTTTAATCTTGTACAGCAGATTATTTTTAATCTTGTATTGCAGATTATTTTTAATCTTGTATAGCAGAATATTTTTAATCTTGTATTGCAGATTATTTTTAATCTTGTATAGCAGAATATTTTTAATCTTGTATAGCAGATTATTTTTAATCTTGTATTGCAGATTATTTTTAATCTTGTATAGCAGATTATTTTTAATCTTGTATAGCAGATTATTTTTAATCTTGTATAGCAGATTATTTTTAATCTTGTATTGCAGAATATTTTTAATCTTGTATAGCAGATTATTTTTAATCTTGTATAGCAGATTATTTTTAATCTTGTATTGCAGAATATTTTTAATCTTGTATTGCAGAATATTTTTAATCTTGTATTGCAGAATATTTTTAATCTTGTATAGCAGATTATTTTTAATCTTGTATAGCAGATTATTTTTAATCTTGTATTGCAGATTATTTTTAATCTTGTATAGCAGATTATTTTTAATCTTGTATTGCAGATTATTTTTAATCTTGTATAGCAGATTATTTTTAATCTTGTATTGCAGATTATTTTTAATCTTGTATAGCAGATTATTTTTAATCTTGTATAGCAGATTATTTTTAATCTTGTATTGCAGATTATTTTTAATCTTGTACAGCAGATTATTTTTAATCTTGTATTGCAGATTATTTTTAATCTTGTACAGCAGATTATTTTTAATCTTGTATTGCAGATTATTTTTAATCTTGTATAGCAGATTATTTTTGATCTTGTATAGCAGATTATTTTTAATCTTGTATAGCAGATTATTTTTAATCTTGTACAGCAGATTATTTTTAATCTTGTATTGCAGATTATTTTTAATCTTGTATAGCAGAATATTTTTAATCTTGTATTGCAGATTATTTTTAATCTTGTATAGCAGAATATTTTTAATCTTGTATAGCAGATTATTTTTAATCTTGTATAGCAGATTATTTTTAATCTTGTATTGCAGATTATTTTTAATCTTGTATAGCAGATTATTTTTAATCTTGTATAGCAGATTATTTTTAATCTTGTATAGCAGATTATTTTTAATCTTACACATTTCATAATTGTCTTCAGCGTTATTCAGTTCCTGATCGTGAGCAATGACTAACTACACAAAAGGAGTTGGTATTGTTGCCAAGCTTGTTTCTTGAAGACTAATTAGACTTACCAGATTAATATTTCCACGACTTTGTCCTGCCTGCATCAGCTGTGTCTGCCTGCTGATCAATCATTCTCCTCTTCATGCTCCATTTATCACATCCAATTTATTTTATCCCACTTGCTGCTTCACTGAGCTGCTGTTTAACCTCCTCTGCTCCTTTCTTTGTTTTTCCTTCATCAAGGTTCTTTCAGCAGTTATGGTTCCCTATGGAGGCTCCTCATCATAGTTTGTTTTTTCTCCGTATGTTGACAGAATATGGAATAGATTTCTTCTAGCACCTAGCATGTCAAATCTAACATTTACACCTGGTATCAACATGTTCCGATTAATCCGTTTACGTGAAACACGACGTAACACCAGGTATAAACTGTATAAAAGTGTTTTGTGACTGGCTCAGCACCAGGTGTAGATACCCTCTGATGAACAGTGAAAGAGTAGTCCCATGTTGCCATGTACAATCATTTATTAATGTTTATTTAGTTTTTTTAATTGAAAAGGTTGCCACCACACATCTTCTGACTCTGACCTCTCTGTCTTTGCCTTGCTTCGCTATGTTGAATCAGTTTGAGCCTGTGACTGTCAGTCTTTTAGATGATCCAGTGTGTCTTCTTAAGCCCCGAGGCTCCCCCATTATCCTGTTCCTCCACACACTATGTGTTATTATTATTAATCACAGTCTGTCCTCTGGTGTGGTCCCTGCTAAACTTAAACATGCAGTAGTTCAGCCTTTGCTTAACTAACCTGGTGTTGACCTCTCTGTGTTTGCTAATTATTGGCCAGTTACCCTTTCTTAACAAAATATTAGAGCAGACTATAATCTGTATTCTGCATGGCATCTAGTGTGCTATGGATGAAAATGGCAAACTGGAGATTTTACAGTCAGGTTTTAAGGCACTCTATAACACAGAATCAGCTTTTTTAAAGGTT
Source organism: Melanotaenia boesemani (assembly GCF_017639745.1). Classification (NCBI taxonomy): domain Eukaryota; kingdom Metazoa; phylum Chordata; class Actinopteri; order Atheriniformes; family Melanotaeniidae; genus Melanotaenia; species Melanotaenia boesemani. The sequence continues at coordinate 9,248,445 of NC_055684.1, forward strand.
GCTAACAACAACTTCTTGGGATGTGATTTTGGTGACTAAATTTCATTGGTTTTGGTTGACATTACTGCTGCTTTTGACACAGTGGGCTAAAAAATTTTGATTTCACACTTGAATCAACTTGTTGGCATTTGTGACACAACACTTAATTGGTTTGAGCCTTATCTGGATGACAGGTCTTTCTGTGTGAACATCCTGCATTTCTCTGCCATGTGAGGTCGAGCAGGGCTCATTTCTAGGTTTTTTTTTCCTTTAATACGTTCCATCCATATCCGTATGAAATAGCATTTAATGATTGTCTGATTTACCTGCCCCTAAAGAGGAAGAATGTAATTTTCAAATAAACTATTGTTGGATTGCTTGAAGGATATCAAAGCTTGGTTGGCCATAAACTTTTTAAATTTTAATAAAAAGAAAATGGAGGTGACAGTGTTCTGACCAAGTAGCCCCATCTGTTGATCTGGGACCCTAGACAGTTTATTTTAAACCAACCATTATTAATAAACAGTCATTTTCAAATGGACAGCCAATTTAGAAGTTAAGTCTTGTTTTTTCCACTTAAGGCCGTTGGCAAAAAAATCTTTTCTTCCATGAAGCACTTTGAAATAATGATCCAGTTGAAGAAAAAAAAGTTTTCTTTTATTTTATTGTAATAAAGTGTGCATTTAAAAATCAACAAAAATTAATAATAATAATAATAATAAAACAAAAAAACAAAAACCGATATGATGATCGGAACACAGTGGCAACAGTTGTGATACCTGCAACAATATCAATGGTATTATTTATGATGATAATGCTAATGTCAATAATAATAATCCTAATAAATTAAATAAAAGGGAAGAGCGAGACAAAATTGTAAAAAGGATAACGAGATCATTATAAGATATTAATAATAAGAAAAAATTATTAAGATGCATTTAAGATATGGTGCTGGGAAGGAAAATAGATGGTTGTTTTAATGTGTGTCCTCCAGCAACGTGTTTCTGGCTTAAAATAATAACACAAATTTGTGGGGTATTTTCTTTTTTGTCTTTTCCGGCAAAACTAAATTCAAGCAGCACCTGAAATTAACAACCTTAAACCTGAATTTATTAATGTGTTTATTATATTTAAATTTTATCTAACCAGACAGATCAAGAACAAATCCTTATTTATAACTGTGACGAAAAAAAAAAGAAGCTAGGCCTTTTGCGGAAGTGAGTAAAAATCCAACAATCTAATAGTCAATCATTTCATATGTGTTTAGAGCAAAAGAAAATGTTGGGAGAATGCTGTTGTTTGATGTTTTCATGTAAAAAGTAAATAAAAACTTTGTAAAGAAACATGTATAATTCAATACATTCAGTTGAATTAATAATAGATTTTTTTTTTTTTTCACCTGGAAAACATGTTTGTGACTAGTGGAAATTCTGATTGGCTGGTAACTTTAGGAACCAGAAAAACATTGACTGCTGATCAAAACTAAATTTAGATTCCTGCAGGTGAGTATCATGAGCATAGTGAGGTAATTGGATTAGTAAACGCAAGGGGCGTTTCTTGCGCCTGGGAAAATTGGGAGCTGGGCCCACACACTCGTTTAAGAATCTTGGTAAACCAACACAGTAAAAATGTCTTTTTATTTAGGCTTTTTTGAGCATTGCGACACATGGTTTAAAGCCAAATACTGGAATATGTGCTTCAATGTGTATTTATTTTCAAACTTAAACATGACAATGTAAACAAGATCTCTAAAATCAGTACGCTAATGGATGGCGTAATGTTCAGCCAGATGTCTGAGTACCTCCTCATTCAGGAAATGCTCTGAAGAGGGCTGACATGTCTGTACACATAGGCCTGACGCAATATTAAAATTTTGCTGTGTGATAACTTTTCTCAAAAATTATTACAATAAGTCTTGTGCAGCAACATGCTGCTGTCAAGTATGAACACAAGAGAGATCACTCCGCAAGAAACAAGAGTGTTCAGCTGAGATACTCCATAGTGAATCCTGTTGTCATACATGGTATCGACATATGGTAAAGTAAGATAGAACAAAAAAAATAAATAAATAAAATTATCGCAGCTGGCAAACTCATCGCGCTCATTTTTTCCTACGATGCAATTCATTGACTTATTGCTTATCACAACAGGCCTATTTACACCTTTCAATATTTTTTTCCCAACTCCAGAAAACCTGTTCTGGAGCTCCTCCAGCATTCTGTCGAGAACTGGAAAGAAGACGCTCCCCCGTAGATCATCTCCAGTAGAAAGGGTTGACCGTGTGCCACAAAATGTCTCGTTTACGAAGTCGTCCATCTGTTTTCTCTTCTTCCTCTGCCTCAGAGCAAATCTTGAGCTCATCACACAGTACCTTGGTCTTGTCATAAATATCATGTGCTTTCTCATTACTCCTGTAACTTTTGAGTGTGGTCTGAACTGCCATTTTATGTTCCATTGCCTGCTCAAAGTCCATTGTCTCTTTCTGTAAGTACAATGCAGGCCTCAAGTTACTGAGACAATGTTGAGAACATGACAAGCATGTAGATTGTGCTGAATCTAGAAAGCTTGTTTTCCAGCTCCTTAGCTAGAGGTGCTGAAATGTCTCCCAATGTCTGGATCAAAGCATGAAGGTTCTGTAGAGTGGCATTCACACTTTCAATCTCAGATGCCCAGTGAGTCTTTCACAACTGAACAAGTTGTCTGTCCCCCATTTCAAGTTGCCTTTGAAATTCTTGCAATTTGTGATGGTGGACAAGAGACGTGGAAAAAAAAAAGAACAGAGACACTCCAGGAGTTTGAAGCAGTCACGTGCTTCTGGGATGGATTTACAAGTGGCACAAAGGACCAGATTAAGCTCATGGGCATAGAAGTGAACATATAGTGCCCTGGATGCTTCTGTCTGAATCGAGCTTGTACACCACTCACTGCTCCACTCATAACGGCGGCACCATCATAGGATTGAGCAACACATTTTAGGTGTCCTATTCCATGTTTCTCAAGCTGCACCTCTATGGTGTCAGTGATGGACTTGGCAGCAAATGGATCAAGCTGGCAAAATCCAAGGAATCATTCCTTCACCAAGCCTTGTGGAGAGACATATCACACACACAGTGCAAGCTGCTCTGACCAATGATCCCTTGCTTCATCCACCATTATTAAGAACATTTTTGCCTCTTTAATTTCAGAGATTATTCTTGTAGTAATGACATCAGAGGTGCTTTGAATCATTTCATTTTGGGACAAGGGTGAAAGGAAAGTTGCCCATGAAGTTGGTTTATATGTTTTAAGAAAAGGCTCAAACTTCTTAAGAAGCTCCATGCATTCCAAAAAGTTTTCCTTATTGTCACTGTCCAATGTAAGATATTCTCTATGATCCAATATCTCACTTGCATGTGCTGCTTGAAGCTGCTCTGTGATGTCTCCATGGACTTGTGTGGTTTTAAAGCTCTTCCAGTGAATCATTGAGGCCTTATGTATGATAAATTTTTCATGCTCTCCAAAAGACTCTAATGCTCTCTTCCAGTTACTGTAACCTGACGTGGTGAGTGTATCTTTTTGATCCCTTGCTTGTCTTGGTTTTCCGTATGATCTACAAACAAAGCAGAATGCTTCATTGCCAGTTACAGAGTATTCCAGCCTGTCATGAATGGCGGGCGGCGGAGGAGGTGAGGACCCAAATGCAGGCAGTCAAGGCAGGAGGCAGAACTGTGCTGGTGACAAAGTTTAATTCTCAGGACACAGGACAGGGAACCACACACACAACAGGGGAATAAACCACATGTAAGGATCTGACAAGGAACAGAAAACCAGGAGTACTTATACACAGAGGGAACAACAAGACACAGGTAAAGTGGATGACTACTCAGACCAGGTGAACTAACGAGGCAGGAACAGAAAACCACAGAACATCAGGGAAAAAACTAACTGAATATAACCAGAAAACCAAGAACATGAACATAACACACACCAACACCCAGAAACCATGACAGAACCCCCCCTTCAAGGGCCGGATACCAGACGGCCCAACCAAGTCCAGAAAAAAGAAAAACCCCAAGCAGTCCAGCCAGGGCGGGCGGAGGGGGTCCGGAGGAGGGACCAGACCAAAACAAGACAGGCCCCTCAACAAAGTTCAGGGGGGGCCACCAGGAGGCTGAACAGACGGTAGGATCAGATCAGGAGGCCGGCCAGGGGGCCGGACGGACCGGGGCAGAACCTCCGGCGGACGACCCGGAGGCTGTGCAGACAGCAGGATCAGTTCAGGCGGCCGGCCAGGGGGCCGGACGGACCGGGGCAGAACCTCCGGCGAACAACCCGGAGGCTGTGCAGACAGCAGGATCAGTTCAGGCGGCCGGCCAGGGGGCCGGACGGACCGGGGCAGAACCTCCGGCAGACGACCAGGAGGCTGCGCAGACAGGTCTCCAGGCGGACGGGCAGGCCTGGACCGGCGCTCTGGAGGACAGGCAGACTGGATCACCGGAGGCTGAGCAGGCCTGGGCCAGAGCTCTGGAGGACAGGCAGACCGGATCTCTGGCGGCGGACGGGCAGACCGGATCTCTGGCGGCGGACGGGCAGACCGGATCTCTGGCGGCGGACGGGCAGACCGGATCTCTGGCGGCGGACGGGCAGACCGGATCTCTGGGTCAGGTACCAGTAGCAGGTAAGGAGCGTCTCGACCCGAGACCCCCTCGGGAACAGGAACTCGAGCAGGGTGAGGAGCGTCTCGACCCGAGACCCCCTCGGGAACAGGAACTCGAGCAGGGTGAGGAGCGTCTCGACCCGAGACCCCCTCGGGAACAGGAACTCGAGCAGGGTGAGGAGCGTCTCGACCCGAGACCCCCTCGGGAACAGGAACTCGAGCTGTGGACAACCATGGTACCGACACAGGGGAAGAAGACCTGGACACCGTCGTGGGACGCTGGAGAGCTGGGCAGGACCTCGGAACTGGCGTGGGACGCTGTGGCGCAGGGCAGGACCTCGGAGCCGGCGTGGGACGCTGCGGCGCAGGGCAGGACCTCGGAGCCGGCGTGGGACGCTGCGGCGCAGGGCAGGACCTCGGAGCAGGCGTGGGGTGCTGAGGCACCGGAGCTGGAGGCGAAACTGGAGATGTAGGCCTGGGGGCTGGTGGCGGCAACCGTGACAGTGCAGCTGACGGTGTCACCCGAGATGTGGACCGTGGAGCTGGTGTTGACCTCCGAGATGCAGCCCGCCCCAGTGGTTTGGGGCTAATCGCCAGTCTGGTTCCCCAGAATGGCGACCGCTCTGGATAATCCTACGGCTCCCACTCCGTCTCCATTCCCAGGAGCATTCCCACCAGTTCACTTGATGTCATGAACTTGAGGGACCGCCGCCCCTGGTGCCTGGCCGTCCTCCTCCTCCTCCTGGACCTTGTGGGAGGAGGATCAGGAAACCACAGGTCTGGCTCCTCCACCATAGGGAACCAGTCAGCAACCTCAGAACCGTAACACTGAAACCAAGCCATCAAACCTGCTGGGTCCAGTTGTGATCAGATCCTTCTGTCATGAATGGCCGGCGGCGGAGGAGGTGAGGACCCAAATGCAGGCAGTCAAAGCAGGAGGCAGAACTGTGCTGGTGACAAAGTTTAATTCTCAGGACACAGGACAGGGAACCACACACAACAGGGGAATAAACCACATGTAAGGATCTGACAAGGAATAACAGAAAACCAGGAGTACTTATACACAGAGGGAACAACAAGACACAGGTGAAGTGGATGACTAATCAGACCAGGTGAACTAACGAGGCAGGAACAGAAAACCACAGAACATCAGGGAAAAAACTAACTGAATATAACCAGAAAACCAAGAACATGCACATAACACACACCAACACCCAGAAACCATGACACCAGCCACTCAAATGTTGTAAACCAAGCTGACTTAAATGCTCTTTTTTGCTTGCCAAACATACTTGACGGAAAGCAGTGATGTTTCACTTGCCGTGGCCCTGTGTCTGCAGTCCCCAAATCACTGACTTCAGTTGGGATACTACCTGTTGCCTCTTGTGTATTTTAGTCTTCCTCGTAGTTTTTTTTCACCTCCTCCATCTGTCTCCTTTTGTTTGGTGTCTGTCGTTCTCATCTCCTCATTCTCTGTCCTGTCTCTGTCATCTGTAAACCGAGTATAACATCAGATTTGTTTTATAATAAAACATGCTACCAAAAGGTAATTTTAAAAGGGAACTGACTTTAACAACATGATTGAGCCAGTTCCCCCAATAAATGACACTTGGCTAATTATATAGTTTTAATTATGAAATATGCTACTCAAAGATTTAAATGTATTAAATTCTACTATCTGGATAGTTGGATATCGTAGATAAATGCAAACATAATAAAAACATTGTTTTTTCCTGAGTAAATCCAGTAAAGCCATTTTCATCTACTACAACACAAATGAATGCATGTGAGCACGTGAGTGCGCACACACACAAACTCTCAAAGCAGCACCTTCTTGTTAGTGGTTATGAGAAATTTGGGATCTTTTCCAGCGGGTATACTAGCGAATCATGAAGACTTTACCACTGGATTTATTGCAAATGTGTATAATAGAAAAGGGCAGGGCTAACAGTTTGGTGTAGCTAGCTTAACCTTCGAAGTATCAAGTACTGTCACGAGTGATCTGCCTAATGTCCATTACATTTTTAAGACATACAGGGTTTAAATTACTTGTCTGTTTACCTGTTTCATGTGTTTCATCGGTGGCCACCACAAATAAAGAGTTGTCTCTCTTTAAATCAAAAAATCACCTGATGTCCATCTTGACTGCTGATGATGACTGCTCAAAATAACGCCAGAGTTCAGATTAGGGATAAGACGCCAGGCTGTCATCCAGTAAAATATGGAGGATTCCTCACTTCCATAAAATTCCTCTGTGATTGGTCATACTGTTGTACTTGTGCCAGGAAATTACAAAACTACCATCTTCTTTAGGCAGCTCAGTCAATGTAAACGTATTCCTTTTGGGGTGAAAAAAACATTCGGGGGCTTGATAAGAAATGTTCGGGGCTATAGCTGTGAATGCCCGTGCCAGACGACGCCACTGGTGAACGCTGATGCAGAGTTCCCCAAGGCTCTATTTTGGAGCCCCTTGTGTTCAGCACTACTTGCTCCGACTAGCTAACATCTTGGAAGCAAAAAACAAAAAGAAAAAATGTCTGATCATATGAGCCATCAAGACTGCCACGATCATCTGGGTCAAGTCTTCCTTCTATCTGAAGAGTTAAAATTAAGCAAAGTAAATCAGCATTTAGTTTTTTGGCTCATATATATGGAACAAGCCTCCAGAAAACCTTAGTTCTCTTAAGTTATGTTTAAAGTGCTCATGACATAATTTGGACTTTATGTAATTTTACAATACAATAATACAACTTGATGAAACACATGGTTCTGTGCAGTTATAAGTCAAACAGGCTTGTTTTCATGCAAATATCCAAAATTAAAAAGAGCACGAGACCAGTGACTGGAAAACCCCCTGCCATGTTGTGACGTCTGCGGGGGAACAGCTTGTGGCAGGTTTGTGTGGTGGTATCATCAGCCAGTTACTGCTGAACATCCAACACTAATCGGAAAGCTGTACCAAGCAGACTTCCTGCCCAGCGAGTCAGACTTGGTGTGGTTGTGTTACATATCTTACAAATAAATTATTTGTTTGTAAATGTAGTTTATTTACACCTGATTTTCAAATAAAATCATTGCAGAGTAATTATATTAAAATAGTAATATTTATCCTACCTGATACTGTGACAAGGATATACTGTATATATAATGAAATTTGAGATTACTGTAGCCTAGTTGTTATTATATAGACATTAAATGACTACATTTGCTAGTAATCTGACTAGAATTATATTTTTTATTTCATTTATTTATTTATTTTTTTTAACACAAGAACAACATATTGGCCATTTTGAAATTTGCATAGACCTATTCAATAACTTTGTCTAATGAACTGAAATTAAATGAATGAATCTAACTTCGTATCATGTTATTACCTAATGGGTGGAAATGTAAGAGAAAATAAAACAGGAGATCTTTTCTACAAAAATTAAACAGGTCCAGTTGTGCAGTTATTAATCTAAAACTCGCTCTAGTTTTTGTCATGGTTCTTTGTAGTTGTACTTTAACTGTCTTGGGCTGTTTATGGAGAAATGAACAAAAAAATAACATATTAAACAAAACAAGAAGCAACACTGGCAGGAAGTCCAAAGCCCAAGGAAAAGGCCAAAGTTCCTGCTGGGCAAGAACAGAACCAAACTTAGTTTGGAGGATAATACGCACAATTGCAAGTAGACATCAATGAGACAGCAAAGAAAGGAAACCTGGTGGTATTCGTGTATAGTAGGAAAATACAATGCAGGTCTGGTAATCAATAACCAAGCCCATGTTTAAAACATGGAAGCCAAGCCGATCATAAAACTCAGGAATGAAAGAAGTAAAGAACAGAGTCAAACTCAAACAGAAATAAGAAAGATTCTTGATAAAAAAAAGTATTTTATTCAGCTGCAGGAGCTGTTAAATTCATGTGTTCTGGTTTACATATTGCTTTCAGATAACAGCCAATCTCAAACTTTCCAGTTAGATTTAATTTAAACTTGATGTGAAATTCAATCAAACTCCATCCTGATGATTTCAGTGGGAAGCAGCTGTTAATGGAAAACAGCTGATGAGAAAAGCATTTACTGAACACTTTAATAAAATAGAAAAAAAAGTATGTTTTTCTTGCTGAACCATCTTTTATCAGCTCCTGTGTCTTTTGATGGATTGGCTTTGATGTCACAGCAAAACATCATTATCTAACAGTAATTAGCAGATTCGCCTGCAGACCTCTTCTTGCTGTGGCTGATGGGCCACGATACAAAAGCAGCTAATAAGACATCTTTGAAGTCTGCTGAGGTCTAATTTGTCTCTACCAAATGGTTTAAGGAGCTTGATGGTTGTCGAGGGGTGTCCTCTGCCCCCAGTTTGACTCATCACATGTGGAGGATGTAATCACAGTGACTAGGACTGATGGCTTTCCTGACATCTTCACTCCACCATCTTCTAACTCACTTCCATCTCCATGTTGTTTTTTTCTTCATTTCTGTGCTGCTTCTTCTCAAACTTCTCGTCTCTGTAATCACAGATGTTGGAACCATGCCGAGAAGCATCTTTGATGTGCAGTGAGTTTCCTCACACAAGTCTGATTTCAGAGATTCACTGTGAACCAGTCTGTGTTTGAGTGGGAGGAAAGAAACAGTGGGGGGTCATTAAGGCTCCTGCAGCACACTACAGTTTGGCTCTGTTAGATTTTTGTCCGTGTTAATAAAGGGTGCAAATGTCACTGAAAAAGACAAAAATGTCCACAAAGAGAAAGTCAGCTTCCACTAATCAGAGAAAAAACACGATTCAGAGAGGTCCAAAACCACATCTAGAAACAAAACAGTCGTAATGAGACACTAAACAACCACAGTGAGGCTCAGGGCGACCATGGAGAGATGCACAGAGCTGTAAAAAGTGAAGAGTGAATCACCAACAGAAGGAAGGCACATCAGCTCTGTTGTTGTTGCTTCTTCAGAGCAGTAAGCACAGCAGCACACGATCCATCCAGCTGCTCACCGAGTCCACGCTGAGGGAGCCACTGAGATTAGCACATAGAAGAGATGATTACTGGCAGTTGACGAGGCCTTGACTGCAGGTATCTGCGTTCATACGGTTGCTGCCTCTGGTGTTTCTGGCTCTCCTCTTCTGGTACAGTCCAACAGGCCCTCCATGTTATTCTACAATGAGTACTTATTAACCTTTCGTTAAATGCCATCTGCCTTTTGTTATCTACGTGTGAGATGTGAAATGACATGGAGTTGCAAATAATGTAATTTTTTCTTGTTGCCATTCAGTACAGGACTTAAATTCACAGCAGAGACAGAAAAAAATCAGAAGATTATTAAAGACAAAGTGTTGAAGAGGAACAGAGAGCAAACAACTCTAACATGACTCGTCTATCTTAGAGTTGATGCTTTTATGATCTTGTCTTCTATTCAGACCAGCTCAGTCAGATTAATTCAGTTTATCTCCAGACATCTTCTTATCATCACATGTTTATAACATTCAGACATTTGACTGTTTTGTGGGATCACTCAGTGTTCCCTTCCTGAATGATCTGCCTTATGGATTCCAACTAAACTCTTCAGGTAGATGTCTTCCAGCTGGTTTCAGAGTTCTGACTCTACATCTGCAGGTGAAGGAACATCTTCCTGACAGAGCTTTTCCTGCACTGCTTGTTCAGCTGCATGGATGTATCCTGGCAGAACTGGACTCATTGATGCAGCAGCAACAATCCAAGCTGCTGTTTGGTGATGGCAGAAATGAAGTCTTCATTCATGTAATAGTCTGCCACAGCTGTGAGTGATTATGTTTCAGTATGATTTCAGGGAGAAATATGTGTATTTCTGCTGATAAAAACTGAATCTGTTTCATTTTTGTCTTCCAACATGGCACTCAGAGGAAATATCCACCCACTGTCCACTTAATCAGGTCGACCTGTCCAAATGCTTGCTAACACGATCAGCCAATCACATGGCAGCAACTCAATACATTTACTAATGTAGACATGGTGAAGAAGACTTGCTGAAGTTCAAACTGAGCACCAGGATGAGGAAGAAAGCAAATTTAAGTGATTCTGAAGGTGGCATGGTTGTTGGTCTGAGTATTTCACAAACTGCTGATAGACTGGGATTTTCACACACAACCATCTCTAGGGTTTACAGAGAATGGTCTGAAGAAGTGAAAATATCCAGTGAGCAGCAGTTGTCTGGGCATAAATGTTAATAGAAAAACAACAGGAGGTCAAATAACCATAGATTCCAGCCAAGGTATGCAGAACAGCATCTCTGACCACACAACAAGTCCAGACTTGGAGCAGATGGGCTACAGCAGCAGAAGACCACACCAGGTGCCTCCTGTCAGCTAAGAACAGGAAACTGAGGCTACAATTCACACAGACTCACCAACACTGGACAACAGAAGATGGAAAAACATTGCTGGTCTGATGGGTCTCCATTTCATGTCCACATTCAGATGGTTGGATCAGAATTTGATGGAAATAACATGAAAACATGGATCTATCCTGCATTGGATCAATGCTTTAGGCTGCTGGTGGTGTAATGGTGTGGAAGGTATTTTCTTGGTACACTTTGATCTCCTTAGTACCAATGTAACATGGTTTTACCTCCACAGCCTACCTGAGTATAGTTGCTGTCCATCCCTTTATGACCACAGTGTAGCATCTTCTGATGGTACTTCCTGCAGGACAATGCACCATGTCACAAAGCTCACATCATCTCCAACTGCTTTCTAGAACATGACAATGATTTATTGGACTCTAATGGTCTCCACAGTCACCAGACCTCAATCAAACAGAGCAGCTTTGGGATGTGGTGGAACGAGAGATTCTCGTCATGGATGCAGCAACTGTGTGATGCTGTCATGTCAATATAGAGCAAAACCTCTGAGGAATGTTTCCAACACCTCGTTAAATCCACGACACCAAGAATTAGGACAGTTCTGATGAAAAAAAGGGGTCCAACCTGGTACTAGCAAGGTGGACCTGACAAAGTGGGTGGTAATTGTGTAGTTCTTGTGTACAGCAAAATGTTTTGTGTTTTGCTGATAAGGTGAAGTCAGCCAGTAATCCAGGAGAAGGAAATGTTACTGCTCTTTGTGGCTGGAAGGCCAGTGATTCTCATCAATCTTAACTGTTTTTAACTATTTAACTAATAAACTGTTATAAGTGTAAATCTGAGTTATATAAATAAATTAAATTTATAAATATACATTTCTCTGTTCATGACAATTTTTAGTTGAAAATAGTTGTAAGTAACAGAGATGAGAACCAGGCTGATGGAGTGTATGAACAGTGCACATGATTGGAGTGATTTACTGATGATGTTTGCTGCATCACCATGTAGATTAATGCTTGATGAGCCACAAGAAGCCCATTCCTTCTCTCCCTCACTCTCTTCCTCTTTCTATCTTCATAACATCTTTCCTTTTTCACTTCCACCCCCAGTTCTTATCACAATACATCAATCTTACACCACCACCTCTCCTCCATGTCTCAGAATCTTTCCTCACCCTTTTCCTTTTCATCCTCATGCATTTGTTTTCTCCATCCCTTTTCCCCACTTTTCCTGTCCTTATCCTCCATGTAAGCGTGTTCTTTTCATTCTAGCTCACATTTTCATTCATCACCCTTTCACAACTCTCTCCCGCATCTTCTCATCATTCTCCTCTGTTTCTGTTTCCTCGCTGCTCTGCAGGTCGTGATGTACTGTTAGAAAGACAATTCACCCTCATGTTTATTCACACCCACACAGAGACACAGTAAGACACACACACATCCCCACGCGTGCACTTTCTGTTTATACTTGTTCGTTTTTTGAGCTGTTTCCAGTCGCAGTCTTTCCCTTTTATCGACTTTTCAAGGAGGAGAGCATGCTGATGTGCTCCTTGCAGAGGTGCTGTGTTTATTGAGTTTGTCTCAAGCATCATCTTTTGATGCTTGATAGCAGTGGAGGGTGTCAGTTAATGTGTTGTATGTCATGGAAAACAGGTAGACGTCACATAGGACAGACCCTTTGATGGAAAAGTGAACATGTAGTTAAACGATGGATGCAGAAATGAAAATGAAAAATCATCCAGGAAAAGGAACTTCTGTCCAGCACATTTAAGTGTTTCCCCTCGAACCCTGGTGTGTCCAGGGTCTTTGTTCTGCTGAAAAGTAAACCTTCGTCCCAGCCTCAATTCTTTGGAAAACTTGTTTTCGTCAAGAATTTCCATAGGTTTAGCTCCATTCATCTTTTTAATTGTGACCAGCTGTCTCCAGATCATGATGCTGCCGCTACCATGCTTTACTGTGTGGATGGAGGTGCTGGATTTGAGTTTAGTTGTGGTTATGTACAATCAAACTTGTTTTAAAAATCTTCCAGATTTCTTATTATTGATATAAATACTTTTTGCCCCTTAAAAGGAAAATCACACAATTGCACAGTATGCATTAACATCTTTATTGTAAGGACATTATTAAATTTGCCAGAAACACATGAATATAAATACTTATCGATGAGTAAATTAAATGAAAATAAGATTAAAGTAAATCTTTAAAACTGATAATAAAAAATAAATATGTAAATAAATGCACTATAAGTGAAATCGTATTGTCAAAATTTGTAACAAACCACTTGCATTTTTAAAAAAGAAAATAAAATGTGTTCCATTGATTTAATTATTTACATGTATTTAGTATTAATAGTGTTGTTTCATAATTATTATTTTAAACTATTGCTGATGAAGGTCCTGATGTGGCAAACAAGTCCACTTTTTTCCTGGACATTTGGCAGCAATGTTTTTTTGTTGTTGTTGTTTTTTTTTGTTTTTGTTTTTTTTTACTTGTTTGTTTATTTTTTTCAAATTCTCTGTGTCTCTGCTTTCTCTACTTGGTTCTGACAGGTAGCTGCATTCACTGGCACAGAACCAGAAATGGTTTAAAGTATGTGATTGTTGCACAGGGACCACAGTGAGAGGGGATGGTGGTTAAAATATTGAGCAGGCCAGTGTTAGTTGGGACACATTTGCCCACCAGGACAATGCCTAATGGCCAGTCTGTCCCTGGTGTTAACTACGCATCAAAATCTGACCAACATGATAAATCCATCCAGAATAAAAGATTCCCTGCATGTGCATTGACAAAATGAAAACTGATTTAATGTGTTAGAGAATGCTTTTTATTCCACGTTTGTCTATAGACACTGAGCTGTGAGATTGATAGTTTATGGTTGGACAATAGTTTCCTCCATCTAGGGATGCTCGCTGCAATTTAACTCCAGTTCAGTCGACTGTTTAAACTGACTCGGCATAAATGTAAAAATGTCTAAGTATGTAAAATATAAAAATTGGGTCAGACAGCAGACTCAGCTCTCAGCTCTGTGAAGTTTTGTGTGTTCACTTTGACTCGCAGAGACTTGAGGATCCCATCAGCCATGATCACCAGTCTGGGTTTAATCCCAGAAACCAAATCAGACCACGCATCTTTCATTCATCTTATCAGTGAATCCATGCTCCAGCACATAATGAAAACAAAGTTTGGAGTCAACAGAAGAGATTTTTGTCTGAGCCACAAGTTAATATCTCCACGTAGTCGTGATTCATGCTTGCAGCTTCGCTCGAGGGGTCTAAAAGCAGGAAACTGGTTCATATTTTAATCTAACCCGAGAAAGATAATGAGGATGTTAAAGAAGAGATTCTCTTTCTGATATTAACAGATGCTGCTTTTAATCTTTAACAGCAGAAAAAATCAAGAAAACTTTCTTCTTGTGGAGAGGAAAACGTTTTGGGTGCAGAGCTGCAGAGTTGTCACTGATCAGGTTATAGTTGATTACATGTAAATGATGAAAGTCTCGGGTGATAAATACGGCTTCCTTTTGTATTTGATGTTCTGAACAAGGTGTGGAAACATGATTCAGTCATCTTGAGAGAAGGTGATGTGTGAAGAATAATATAAATATATATATATATATATATATATATATATATAATCACATCTGACAATAAGTCGCAGAACCAGCACTGAGCCAGGGATCCAGGTATACTCTAATGGTGATGTCATCAAATGGCACCTCACAGATCAGAATGCACCCTCATGGTTAATGGACAGACTTTTTCAACAGGCTCTGCTCATTCCTTCTAAGCCTCTTTGCAACACAGGGGTTGCGCTGCTCCAGTTTTGTTTGTGTATCATAGGACAGCGGTCGCCCAACCAGGATTTGTAAGATTGATGAGCATTTGTAATACAGCAATATGCACTGTGGAAGCCCCAGTTACATTGTTTTTTTGAGTCTCTTATCCTTACCCCCAATTTCCACCTGATGTGTGTGTGCTGTGTTACGGCTGCACTGCAGCCTCTGCAGCTATTCGCGGCCATTTTAGTCAATGGTTTGGTTCACACCAGACGCGCCGCAGTCAGAAGCATTACAGAAGCTCCTTGTTGCGGCTGTCCTTTTAAGATGCGCACCAAGTCTGTTTTAGACAGAACACACGTCCAGAATGTGTCAAACTCAGCAGTTCAGATAGGAGCAGACAGGAAATCAAACATGGGAGCAGCGTAAAAGCTTCTGGTAATTTTCAAAATAAAAGCTCCTGTGGAGATTTGTGCTCGCTGAACCATGTACACATTAAATCTTGAATCCATCAGGGTGTCTCAGTGTTTTTTCTTTTTTTTTTTTCTTTTCATCATGGATGACAAGACGTTTGTCCTGGAAGTGGAGAATCACAAAATTCTCCAATTCTGTGATTTCATGATCTCGCAGATCAAGCTAGGCCAGGGCTACTCAATTCGGTCCTACGAGGGCTGCAATCCAGCAGGTTTTCCATGTATCCCTGCACCAACACACGTGAGTCAAATTAGGTGGCTCTAACAGCCAATCAGGTTCTACACAATAACTCATTAATTTGACTCAGGTGTGTTGGTGCAGGGATACATGGAAAACCTGCTGGATTGCGGCCCTCGTAGGACCGAATTGAGTAGCCTTGAGCTAGGCAGACTTGTGTGGCTGTTAAGTTTTACCAATCTCTCATTCACAAAATCACACATATACACCATGACTGTAGCCCCTCCCATCATCCATCCCTTGAGATAACGAGATATATTATCCCGTTATCAGGAGAAAACTGTCCTTGTTATCTGGAGATAACGAATAAGAAAAGAATAATAGCCAGTAACGGGTACTCTCAGCTTCTGTACAAATTATTGTACCAAAGCAGAAATTTTTAGGTCATTTTGGACTCAGAGAACTGCTACGCTGTCATTCTCTTCACACACTAGGATTAAAATTATAAAGTCATGAAAATTTTTAAACTTACTTCCTTCCCTCAATCTCTAGATTAGGTCTGAATTGGTTTGAATCTTACTTGAAAGATGGTGAGTACTTTCTCAGTTGGTTACTATAGATCTAGTCAAAGATGACATGTGGAGTTCTCCAAGACGACATTTTGGGACTGTTCAGCATCTACATACTCCCACTAGCCTGGATCAAGGAAACAGCTGATTATAATTATGCTGACAACACTCAGTTATATATTACTGTCTCTGGGGACACATAAAGCTTAGTTCATGCCATTGTCAAATCAATACTGGTATGTTTGAAGATTTTCTTTAGTAAAATAAAAATAAAAACTGAAATTATTTTGTTTGGCAGTAGAGCATAAAAAAACTAGCTTTCAGCTTCAGTCAGCAAAGTTAAAAGTAACTGATCAGTCTAAGAAACGTGGTGTTACTTAGGAATCTGAACTAAATTCTAACAGACATATCAAAGCAGGAACCAAATCAGCCTTTTTACCAGCTAAAGAATATATCTAGAATAAAAGGGGACTGATGACTCAACATAATGTACTCAAACAGAAATAACATGCAGAACTCCCCAAGGCTAAATTCTGGGCCCACTATTGTTTAGACTTTCTACCACTTTTTTTTTAGTAGTCTTGACTACTACTTACTACTGTAATGGAGTTTTAACAGGTCTCTTAAACATCACTGAAACAACTGCAACTTTTACAGAATGCTGCTGCCTATGTCCTCTTATGTAGATACATGTATACTTTCATACTTTTTATCAGCTGTATAACTGAAGCAAATATATAAATATGTTTTTCTCTTTCCTTGTCATTCTTTTTTAGAAAGAAAAACTGTCAAAAATGCTAATGTCTCAGAAAAAAAAAAGCTTTAATCTAAGATGTAGCTAATCTTTGTTAGAATCTGGTGTCAGCCATCTCATCTGTCATGCCCACTAGGTCACCTGTTTCACCTATTTACTAAAAATCATACTTAACGCCTCCCTGCAACCTTTAATCAGTTTTCTTTTCATCTGTACTCCTGAAGTTTGTGTTCCTGTAATTCAGTTTTTGTACAATCTGTTAAATAAATGCTGACATGCTCTTTCGTGACTCCTCTGTATTTACAGTCTGGTCCTTTGTCCGATTTTCATCTAAAACAAATCCCTTAACGCCTGTCAGCAAACAGCTCAGGTGGAGAAGTGCTGCAGCTTCCTGCTTTTTGTCAACATTGTCACTAATTCCTTTGGACCTTTGTGGGTAGTAGTGTGGACAGAAAATCTCAAATCTGTCTGCAGCCCAGCAGTCAGTCCAGTCAGAAACAGTTCAGACAATCCCTCTTAGATAATTCTTCGACCTTGTCTTGAACTTTCACTGGGTCATGCTAATCAAATATGTTAATTAACTTAAAGAAATCAATCAAAGTTTAAATGGACTGATTGTTAATGAAGGCATCTGTTTACCGGAAGCTCAGTGTCGTCCTTTCTGACCTCTTTGTCCCAGTATTGTTCTGGTTGAAAAACGGAGCCCATCAATACGGCAGGATGTTTTTGTTTTGTCCACAGCTGGAAGAGCCGACAGATGAAGCTGATAACTTCAGTGTTTGATTTTATTTATCAAACAAGACGGATTGATTTTGTCGCACCTTACCTAAGTCAAACACCACTTGGTGTGCTTAGACTGGCAGATGAAAAAATAATTTTTTGTTTATATTTCAGTTTTCTTCAGACTTCATCCCCATCAGGCCAAGTCTGAGTTGTAAGGCTGCTTAGTGAAGTTTCTGACATGTTGAACGAAGATTTATTCTGTTAGCATGCTCATGTTAATATGAAGTAAACAGTTATTCTGTTTCCATCAAGTAATTTTCAGACATGCTGATTAAGATTTATCCTGTTCGCACACTCAGATTAGCATTAAGCTAACAGTTAATGTAAGTTGACTGGTCCTTTTATATAAAAGTCATGACACAGTTAAAGGTGTGACTTGTCCAAGAAGGTTTTCTCATTTAAATCTAACCTTTAATTTTTTTAAATCTCCCCATAATGTTCTCCTCTTTCTCTCAGATCCTCTACACTCTATCAACATGCTTCATGGATTCAGGTTGGTGACAGTCTTCACATAATCCTGTTGGATGTTTTCTCGTCAAATGGATTGTTTTTTAATCTGTTTGCCCATGACGGGTAATGATTATTGTTCTGTCTTATTGCTGCCTACACTTCGTTCAACACTAGTATAATAAAGAAATCGCCCTGTGCCATTAATTTCTCAGCATTTCCCAGTTATTTATGATGTTTTTTAACCTCTGCTCTGTTTAGTGGAATCTGTAAGTCAGTGGTTTGTGATTTTAATAATTGTTTTGTCAGTATTTCCACACATTTACTGCCCACTACTCCTGTTTGAGCTTGATGCAGATACTCAAATCTTTATGAAATATCTCTACTATGGAATCTTCTGGAATATAAATCGCCTGCATTGATGCTTGTAGTTTGCTTGTGGGGTTTGATAATTTAATTTAGCCCAACTTTTTATATTGACAACTGAAATGTCGTCCTCTTTTAGGAGCCCCTGCTGCCTTAAATGTGTCAATGGGGTTGATGGTTGGGTTGGACTGTGTGCTTCAGATGGTATGGGAAGGGTTTGGGTTTTTCTTGTGTGCTTTTGATTGTCTTTTTGAATGGTGGTGTTCTGATTGTTCTAACAAGGTCCACATATCTCAAGACATCATGTTCTTGGACCAAATTATCAAAGATGTTGCCTGGAAGCTTCAGTTGTTCACACGCAGGGACATTTGACTTGTCTTCTCAAGGGCTCTTTGACACATGGACGCTTTAAATGACAACCATTTTTAGAACAAAACCCATCTGATATCAGTTCAGAATAAATGCATCACTCTTCTGGAAGGGATGTTTTGTCTTTTCTAAACAGAGCCTTCATGAATCTAGGCTGACAGTTCTGTACACACTCATCTAGCTGCTGATATCAATGTCCAGGGATGCTGAACCAGGAACAACGGGAGCAGAAAGGAGGATCCGAATGTGGCAGAAACAACACAGAAGCCACAAAATTCACAAAAGTTCAACTTTTGTTAAAGAGGAAAAATGAATCAGTTTTTGTGATGATCCTTGTGCTTCACATCAGACTGAGTTCACTGCTGAGGCATAGATGCAGAATTTAGCATAATCTTATAAGAACAAAGTTTTATTCCGTCTCAGTTTTCTGAACTCGTCATGGACTGATTTTAGCTGCCTGACAGTCTCTACTGAAACACCCACAAACTGACTTCTTTAAAGTTTTAAAGTTCCTCAGAACAGAGATGCCTCCTGTCATGGACTAACTCCATCAGGTCCCTGGCAGCGTGTAATGACTTCTCTGTCTTTGGTCTCTTTTCTACAGCCTCCACTGGACAGCTGGTGTCAGGATGTGATGTGACAGGTTGGATGGTTCTGTCCAGTTTCATCCCTCTTTCTCTTTCTGCTCATTCCCAGGAGACTTGGAGGACTGGATTCACAGTCTGACACTGAAAGCACCACCGCTCATGTCTTCGTCTCCATATCGCCTGAAGTAAAGCTCTTCCTCTTTCTCTGTCACACTGCCTCTGACTCCATTTCTTCATGCCACTCAGCAGAAAACCATGTTTTTCTGACCTTTTCTTTCATTGTCTTATTCTGTCACAGTTTCAGTGAATAAAATGGAGAAAAAAAAACTGTCTACTTTTGGACTCTCCGCTGTGATCTGAAGCAGACACTGCTCCAATCCTGATGAAAAAAGTCATGCCATTTCAGTTTTTATTGCTTAAGATAAGAAGATCACGTGATGAACAGTTTATCTGGAGCCAAAACTTAATAATGATCTACACTGTCAGTTTTGATCTCCTGATATTTGGGTATTTTCTCAGTAAATTGACACTAGTAACAATACTGACTATGGGAAAACCGGGGAGAAGAAGGAGAAGAAGGGAAAGTGCAGCACAACCACGTTCTCATGTTCTCAGAGCGGCCTCCCTCAGCAGCTCTGGCATAGATTTGTACATGATGGAGCTCTTCCTGTTTCTAACAGTCTGTGGTACCAACACAACTTTCAAGCTCTACTCTTCTCTCATGTTCCAGTGTCAGACATGCACACTGCCCTCTACCGTATTAGATGCGTTGCTCGGTCAGACTAGGGCCGAAGAATTAGAAAAAGAAGAAGCAGAAGAAGAAGAGTTTCCACTGACGTCACTGTCCTGCGCAGCCTGGGATTGCGAATTCAAATGTTTTGCAGGGTAGACATGAAAATGAAAATGCAATTTCCTTTACGTTTTCTTTTTAGTTGTGTCATAAAAATAAAATGCAGTTTGGATACTCTATTATTAATTTTATTTATGAGTCAAATAATGCAGCTATGACCTTAAAATGAGAAAAGCCTTTCTGCTAATGCATTTTAATTTTCAAATTTGAAATTTCAAATTGAATTTTGGTACCTATTTGCTGGGGTGTGTTTGGAAAATTAAATCTTAAATGTCCTTTTCTTTATCATTTTAATTAAGTTACAAAATGAGCAGTCTTGGAAAAGAAAATGAAAATGCAGTTTGAATTATTTATTATTCATTTTATTTATGAGTCAAAAAATGCAGCTATAAAATTAAAAAGAATTTCTGTTAATCCATTTTAAATTGAAATAAGGTACAGAATCACTTCCATAATTCCCAGCTTTGTTGTTCGTGCATTAATGTGCTAAAACATTAAAGCCAAGATTAACCTCTTAGCATTAACACATTAACTTTGAGAGCCCCATAAAAAGAATCCGTATTGGTATTGATATTGGTATAAACAATACTAACCCTTTATTTACTTCAGATCAGATCAATACAAAATCTTGCAGTATCACCCACCCGTAGTGTTGCCATGTTTTAGTCTCAGACATCAGTCTTTACCTTGTGTTTAGTGGAAGTGCTGCCATCATCATCACCCATCACCATTCATCTGTGTGGGATAATTTCTGATAAATAAATATGTTCTGGGTGGTATAAAAGGAGAAGACAAATGTCTAAATATACAGAATTAATTAATTATTTAATAAATCTTGTTTAAGCATAAAGAGTAATAAAAACAATCAAAAACATGAAGAAGTATACTTCTCTATTATAAAAAAATAAAATGTCCAAAAAAAAAAATAACTTTGCTGGATCTGATGGCAGATCTACTCTGAAATGTCTGAAAGTGAACATTCCTGCATGTCTGACAGAACAACACTGGGACTCACAATCACAGAACAACAAAAAAAATCCTAACCATTGCATGTGTAGCTGCTGCTGTTAGTCAAAGAGGATCTTATCTGATGGAAGTAGTTGGGGTTCGTTTTAATGGTTTTGGATACTTTTTTAATATAAGTCTCAATATTTGAATGAGAGTCCAAAACACCACCCACACATTTAAATTCTAATACTTTTTCAATTTCTCTTTGGTCAGCTAGGACTGTGAAATCACCAGACACTCATTTGATTGAGAAGAACCACGGCTCCAGTGCAGGTTTGGTCCAAAGATCTTAGCCAGCTCTGTCCCAGAGTCAGAACACCTGGCTGATGATCAGCATCATTGTGAGATCACCACATGTTGAACTGCTGAAGCTCTTTTTGTGGGATCTGGAGCTTCTTTGCAGATGTGTGGAAATTTTAAGGAGAGGATGAGGATCTGAATGTCAGCTGTCAGACATTAAGTTTTGTTTTGTTTTTTTGTTTTTTTTTTCCGCAATGCAAAGTAGTTTAATGTTAAACTTTAATTAGTCTTACACCTATAACAGCATGTCTTTAGTGCTGACGAGCATGTGGCACTGACAGCAATCTCAGGGGAATGTTATGATCATCAGGATGTTGGATTTTGCAGGTTTCAGCACTAAAGATGAAGATCACAGCAGATGTGGGTTTCGTCAGTCTAATTTAGTTTTTTTTTTTTTTGTTGTTTGTTTCTTTGTTTTTTCCTGTGTGACATTTTCTATAACTTTTAAAATGATGTTTACCTTGTGGGATAACAGTATTTCCATCTTTCCTGTTGCTTCTCCTGTGGCCTCCTCGTCTTGGGCAATTTTAAAGGAAGCTCAACTATCAGCACTTGTTGGCCTCATGTAATTATTGCCCTCTTCTACTAAAATTCATTGTTACTGAAATGAAAATTCTTATAAATTTAAAAAATCGTATGTATTTACTATGTTTTTGATGATGAGGTTGCCATTATTATATTTGTGCAGTGCATTCTGGGAAATGACATATCAGAGTTGCTCTCAAGCCTAGAATACCAAGAGGTGAGGGCAAATTTGAATTGTTGGTGGCGAGTTTTTCATTTTAAACAGTGGATCCACAGAAGTTATGCTGCATTGAGCAGCTCTTGGATTCAATTTGTAGTCAAAAGGAAACAAAAACAACAACCTGAGTCTTTGCTGTTTTCTGAGTGAAGAGAGGAGAGCTGAATGGGATAAACCCCATGGAACGGACACGACTTTGTAAGGACTCACGTGTTCTACACACTTTCTTCCTTTGAGTCAATTTATTGACCATAGATACTAGAAAAGCAAACAGGGCCTAAGGTTGTAAAGGAAGGCTGAAACCAACAACGAGAGTTCAGGCTGGCAGCGAAAAACACAGAGAAACATCAGAGAGACGCTGGATGTCCTGCAGGGATGTAGACGAGCTGCTACCCCATCACATCCTCTGAACCATCGAAGCCCACTGTGAACCATCAGACTAACCTTGGACACAGAAAAACCACCACTTTGTTTAGTCATGCAATCTGGAAGTTTCCAGTTCTTCAACTATGACCGATGCAGCAACTCAATCAGGTAACAGCAGTGGTCGCGGCAGCAGTCTGTTACCCAATAACCATGTATCATATTTATAAGTACGGATAATTTTTCTACAGGCAAGCAATGGAAAGAGGAAGATTTTCGGTCTTGTTAGTCAGCCCGAGGGACACTTCCTCAAAGTTTTCTTGTCCTGTTTCTTGTCCTGCACATGAAAACTTTGCTATGTATTAATGCTGTAGAACATAATCAACTTGTGTGATATACCATGTTCATTTTACATTATATAATGTGTAAGGCACTACTCTAGTCTAAGAAAATATTTGATCCTATGTATTTCATTGACGGTTGTTTGTCAATACATCCACCAGAGGAAAAGGCAAAGTTGTGAGTTTTAACATCAGTTTTAACATCAGTTTTAGTCAAACGTATACATGGTTACAGTGAAGAGGTTCATGTTAATGAACATTCTCAGAAAGAGACATGAAAAAGGCTCTGCAGTGACAGAGGTGGTCTGTGCAGCCATTTAACACCTTGCAGGTTCTTTTTCTTTGTTCCTTTCACAGGACACACGTCAGCTATACTGCTCTACTTTATGTCCGTGGTTTCTGGTGGTACTACTCTGTTTGCTTGGTAAAGGTACAAATCTGAAAATAGATTAAAATTACATGTGTAAAAGAAGCAGGAAATAGATGAATTGCTCCGTATCCATCTTTAGTTTAGAGCATGACTGGACCTGCAAACGTCATTACCCATAACGGATTGTATGCAAAATTAAAAACAATGGTGACATATTTACCAAATTATTTGTTTAAAATAAATAATTTGATATTTTTAATATCTTTTTTTTTTTTTTTTTTTTTACAGCTGAAGCAAATTAAATTAGGTTTATTTGCTGTCCTAGGTGGAGTTTCCTTCAAGGACCTAAGACATTCCTCAACATGTAGAAGAAATAAATGTTCTGATAGAAGGCTGGAGGGTGGAGGAGAGAGAACAGACCCCCTTATTTATTTATTTATTTGTTTATTTGTTTGTTTGTTTGTGTTTGTTAGTTTGTTTTAAGATCCAAAAAGCAGAAAAACAACTTTCTTCATTTCCAAAAATATGGAAAGTCAGGAAGTCCTGGTTGGAATATTGCTGCTGCTTCTGATGTAGCGCCACCACACCACTAGGAGGATGAAGTGAGTTTTAACATTTTTGTGACTGAAGATGCAAGCCAGGGTGCCACTAATGCTATGTCTAATTTCTGTTAGCATGCCTATGGAGTTTTTCATTCTATGCTAGCACTGAACTGACAGGATTAAATGTCTGTTTGTTTTAGTTTGGTCCAGTTTTAGACTGTTGTGTGTAAAGTGAGAAATGTAGACTCATTGCAGCAAACTTCCTAAACAGAGTTCTGGTATCCTGAGGAGAAATGGCACTGTAACACTGCAGAAATATCTTGCTTACAGTTTAAAACTTGTGTTAGATTTTTAAGTGTGTTTTTTTTTATGTTCTGGCAGCATTTGCAATAATTGGACCTTGGAGTTTAACTGGTTGTATAAAAGCCTGCAGAGACTGGTCAAAGACTTTTTCTGGAGCTCTTCCTGTTTTTAAACACAAGTTTGAACTTTGTGCTCCAGGTTATGAAAATTAAAATAAATTTCAAAAGGAAAGTGGACAACAGACTGAAATGGCACTAAAGTGCCTGGAGTTCTTGGGGGTTGGGTTGAGAAGGGCAACTATAAACCAACATTAAATCTTCCTCAAAGATAACCAGATATGTTTTTTACATTTCAGATTATTTTCTATATGAAACAAGATCAAAACATCTTTAACTCGTCTTTTATCTCCAGGCAATCTGATGGTTGGGTTACAGAGGGACAGCTGTCTGCTTTGGGACATTCAACTAAACAGATTCAGAGCATTCAAGCATGACATAAAGATGGACTCCTCTGAGATCTTCCTTTGGATATCCTGGGAGCACTAACGCTCATTATCCTGTCAGAAACGGAGAGCGATGCTGGGCAGGAGCCGAGCACTCGCTTCCAGTGATTTCACTGCCAATCCTCTGATCACTCTGATTAATAACTAGCCTGCAGGGTTATTCAGGATTGCCTCTGACACTCATGTAGGTGGGGAAATGTTGCTTCCTCAGGGTGTTCTGTTGCTCTCCAGTGGAAACTCTCCTTGCTCCATCAGTTCTGTGATATTGGCTTCAGGCGCAGCAGTCCATCATCCAAAGTTTCATTATATGAAGGTTTGTGATGCCTGCAAGGATATCAGCTTCAGTAAAACTGACATCTCATCCTGGGGTCTTCTTTTTATTTTGCTTTCTTCTGTAAATAAAACAGAAAAAAGTGAATAAATGAGGCAAAAGTCTCCTCCATCAAATAAATGAGAAGTTTTAATGGACAAAAGCAAAGTAAGCTTGGCAAACATCAGTCAGCATGGATAAATGCAGAGTTGAATTAAGATATAATTTGATTTGGCTGTGTTACTGGATCGCCGCCCTTGTCCTAACACACATGCACAGGTGGGTCGTCAATTTATTGTGACACTAAAACACTGTATGAGACATAAGAAGACATAACATAACATACAAGCAGATATAAACAAACCTTTCGTTTTGAACGCGCACTGTGGCTGATTCAGTAAAGAAATGCAACAAGACATTACTGAAAGAAAAGAGGAAAAGAAAGAAAGAGCACGAGATAAGACAAGAGTCAAGATAAGTCTTTCACTGTGTGAAGAGAGCTCACAGGATAGATGGGATAAAACATGGATACTGACCTAGCTGTCGAAGAGGAGCACCTCATTGAGAGAATCTGCAAATGTTTTGTGGTGCATCTGTAGGACACATGCATGACTTAGAAAGGTCCACTGACCTGCATGAAAAAAACAGCATGATGTTCTCCAATGTGCAGAATATATCACGTCATGGCCATTCAAAGATTCACCAGCAAGAACCAAGAACAACAGTGTAGACTTAAGTCATTTAATGACATTGGTGAAAGGAGGATGTGGAAGGAGGACATCTGGGGTGGTAATGTGGCGGGCCGTCTCGGATCTTCTATGGACCCTGTTTTGGTGGTGAATAGAGGATCTCGAACAGGCTTCAAGATCCTCTATTAACTCTATTTACCACAATAGAGGTCAATAGAGTGAATAGAGGCTTTCTCTATTGCAAGCCTCAGCCCTTACAAGCAGAGGCTGTGGTGTGGTTCTTGCTTTATTTTTTGGTATAATGAGTGTGGGAGAAAAAGTCTGAGCCATTCTTTAATTTCTAACTTTCTTTTAGAGATCAATGTTTGCGTGTTATTGCAGAAAGACATAACTTTTAATTTATTCGTTACTTAGTTGTTATATCTGTCAGATGATGTGCAATAAAATTCAGGACCTCTGAATGCTTTTCTGGTGATTGGTGGATTAAGAAGGGCAGAAATATCCTGATGGAACACTTTTGACCCATTTTTAGAAATGTTTTTTGTAGTCTGAAAACAAAACTGAAATATGTGATAAAGAGCAGCTTTATAGTGAATTTGACAGCAGATGTGAGCACAGTGTATTACTCCAACCCTAGCCAACACAGCAAGACGGAGAATTTAGAATGATCAAGAAACCTAACATGCATGTCTTTGTGAAGTGGGAAGAAGCTGGAACCTGCAACCCATAGACAAGGAGAACATGTTAACTCCACTGGACTGACAGACCTCGCTATATTTGTCCAGTTTTTTAGATAAAGTCAAATCCAACGTTTTCCGTCTCACTACATGTTAGGCTGGGGACAGAGGGTCAGGTAGGCTTTTCTTTAGTTCCTATTAATTTAGTTTTCACTTTCTGATGAACACACACACACACACACACACACGCACACACACACACACACACACAGCTTTTCAGCTATATCTGTAGGTAGCTACGTGTAATTTCAAGTCACCATTGTGACATAAAAACCATGTCAAAATACTGGATTTATTGGATGTGTTTGTAAACTGGAAAAAAATAATAAAAATAAAACACACACACACACACACACACACACACACACAGTCTCCTGTGTAGACTGACACCCAATGCAGTCTTTGTATTTATCAGACTGATTCTTAATGAACACAGAATAATTCATCCAATCACCTGATTGTGTGATAAGCATATTTGTAACAATAAAGAAATTCCTGTAGCAGGATTTTAACTTCCATTTTAATTGAATTATACATTTGCTCTCTTATCTGGTACCTATGAGCGTATCAGCACAGGGACATTACAAAAATTGCTTTCCTTGTCTGACAGAATGAAATGAAGCAGCACAAATACACAAGTGCTGCCTATTAATCACTTTCTTTTTTGAAAGCTCCAGTTAGCTGATGGAGACTTGGGCATGCAGCCAATCTGGCAGATACAGAGTCTCCCGGCTCATTTCAGCTAATCTTATTAGTTCTGTCTTAAATGCAGTCCAATAGAGTTGAAGCTGCAGATACATGATGTGACAAAACACCACTCATGTAATAACTGGCGTCACCTGACCCAAAGCTGCTATACAACATAAATTATATTAACTATGAAGTTTCCTCTAATTTAAAGGTGAAAATTATCTCAAAGCTGCTTACTGAGACATGAAAATATATAATAAAACGAGACATTGGTTGACTTTAGGATTTTGGTTTCTATATTTATATGCTTCATCTGCAGTAGTGCCTTATATGAACAATTAGTGCTCATTAGAATAGTCTGAAGAAACCCTTATTGCTCTTCATTATGGCCACTTTAGTAAGGTTAGGCTTCATTTGTTTAAT
This sequence comes from Melanotaenia boesemani, assembly GCF_017639745.1. NCBI lineage: Eukaryota > Metazoa > Chordata > Actinopteri > Atheriniformes > Melanotaeniidae > Melanotaenia > Melanotaenia boesemani. The sequence continues at coordinate 9,275,847 of NC_055684.1, forward strand.
TTTATTAAAATATGAACATGAGAAAATAAGATTAATCATTTTAACTGAATCTGGATTGAAGAGGGAATGAAACTACAAAAAGAAAATTTAAATAATTTTTGAATAGCTGCACATTTTCTATGCAATTACAAAGCTGTCATCATGATATCTGAGAACAGATCAATCATCAGTGTTAGTGCCATGATGATGATGATGATGCCAGCTTGAAGGTGAATAAATAAATGCATCAGAAGAGGTAGATCAGGATCCAACAATCAATCTCTGCGAGACCTCACACTGCTAAATTGAAGACCCCAAAACTACATGGAAACACACTGCTAAGCACCCTGGTGTATTAGTGGAACCCTGTATTTAATAGTTTTGTGGACTACTGTACTCACTGGATAGAAGTATTTCTTCTTCTCAGGGCCACAGCAGTACCTCACATTCTCACCAGAGAAACCCACATCAGCTTTCTCCCAGCTAAGCCATCACAAATGTTGTTCCTACAACTGACATGTGAACATCAACGGTCCATGCTAACATCACTGATCAAAACTGCTAAATGCCTGCATCTGTAATAGAATTGTGTTCTGTTCCTGGACAACACAACCACAGAAAAATGGGGCATAACAGGAAAGATTCTGACTGTGAAGAACCCTTACAGATGCCAACATGGTTGCTACTGTGCAAAAAGAAGGTCAGACACACGAACCATGTTCTGCATACATTAACTTGGTGGTGAAAGCCTTTTTCAAAGGTCACCTCAACTTGCTTCATCATAGCACCAAAACCTGCAGATGTGTTCCAAGAAATTCAGGAGTAGAGGAAGCAGTTACCACAGTCTGCTGTCTCCTTGGAAAAAGCTCAAAGGAAGAATGGTCAGTCATCATCCCCTCCATTGATGCACTGAGACCATTGCAGGAAGCAAGCAGGGATGTAGCAAGTTTGCTGCAGAGTTATCAGCTTGATTTCATCGTCGATTCAAGGCTACTGAAATGTTTTATGGCCTTGCCCTCAGCACCTACCTGGACATTCGATTTAAAAAAGCTCAGTGTAAAGGTCAGATCTCAGTAGTTTCATCATACGCATCAAGCTCAAGCTCTGCCACCAGCTCTGCTTCAGCTCTTTCAGTCAAGTCAAGCTTGTCTGCAGGAGCTGCTTCCCCATCTAAAGCAAGTTTCCATCTCAGCAGCATCAGACAACAGGTACTGATGTCCTAATTGAAATGTGCAGGTTCACAGAAGAGAGGCCAATTTCTCTGGATCAGGATCCAAAACCTTGAAAAGACAATGCACCAACCTAACCCCTAACACCTGGGAGTGGTTGTAACGTCAGTGTGAACATGTGAACCAAGACTTCGAACCAAAACCTCTGTTCTGAACAGGGGGGGCTGGGCCCACAAGCGAGGTTGTTTTAGTAATTTACACTTTTATTGTAATTTTGTTGATTGTTCTTTTAATATTTAATTCTTAAAAAAAAAACACTTTCTTTTGCCATTGCCAAAAGTGTCTGAGTCTTGGTCTGCCCATCAGCGCTGATGGGCTGAGAGCTGAGGCCTGTACGATGAAACTGAATGTTTTTCTTATCCAGGTAACTTCAGGGTTAACCCTGGGTTTTCTGTGCTACGAGGCTGGTCCACTTCTTACCGGGGTCAATCACCATGGTAACTTACATTGAACACCTAACCTGCTTCTAAGCAGCTTATGTTCTGCCTAAGAGATTAACAAGTATAAAAGCACCACTTCCTGACCAGTTCTCTGGTCTGCCCAGTCTTACAAGATCCTGTTGACTTTGGTGAGAGGATCATGAGAGGAACGCTTAGAAGAGAAAGAGATTTTAGGAATAGATGCATCCTTTTAATGAAGAAATTAACCCTTGTCACTGAGCACTTTGAAGTATGTTTTGGTAATTGTGCTTGACTTATTCCCAAATCCGTTTAGCTCTACCAGGGTGGCATCAAAAATAATGAGGTTGATAATTATGCTCACACAAGGCAGAACTGCAGAACCATGAATTTATGGAACACATTTGTGCCTTTGTGGTGAAGATCTAATTAACAAAGAATGCGCTCACACTAAAAGGAAAATATCAAGGAAGGGAAATGAGAAAGAGCTCTGCTGAATTGTCTGTGTTGTAATAAAGAGAAATTGAGTGATTAGAGTGCTGACTGTTTATATTGTCCCATGAATAAATATCATATAATCTCATAAATTTAGGCATTAACAAAGTCTGCAATTTTCCGCCAGCATTCCTTCCTGGTTGTTGCTTTAGCAGCAGTGTTGCTTCTGGTCTGGATGATGTGTTCAAATTCTTTATTTGAACATTTAATCATTAATCATTATTGTCTGCTCCACGGCGAAGTAGAGTGCTCTGCAGGGTTTCTCAGTGTCTGTGACTGGTCGGGCACTGTCAGTAGTTCTTCTTGTGTTAAGAGATTTCTGATGTTATTTTCTAGCTGTCCCTAAATGCAGCATTGTGTCTGTCATTTTCCACCATTGTTGTTGTTGTGCTTTTCGTGGGTTAAGCAGGGTCTGAATGTGCAAACCAAGTGCTTGTTGATCACTTTTGTTCCTGCTTCACTGGCCACTACTCAGAGGTGGTACCAAGTCGCTAAGTAAGTCTCAAGTATCTCTACTCAAGTCTGGAGTCAAGTCCCAAGTCAAGACCAGCAAGTCCCGAATCAAGTCACGAGTCAAGACGAAAAAGTTCAAAGTCAAGTCCATAACACTGAGTTTTAAGACACAGTCAAGTCACCACGAGCGCTTCATCAAGGTGATGTATTGTTTAAATAAATGACTGAAATATTAAGTTAACACAAATAATATTTTTTTCTGAAATGTGTGGTTGTTTATTTAAACACTTTTGGAAATTCAGGGAAGTTTACCACACACTGTCCTGTAAAACATTAACACAGATTACATTATTTCTATTTCTGTTCAGTCGTGTATTTAACAAATCCCATATTGGAGTAGTGAATACAACTTTTTGGCTTCTGTTGGTTTATCTGTCCTTTAACCTATTAATACTTTAACCTTAACTGTTAAACAATAAATAAAAGAAAAGAGGCATTGTTTCAACACAACCTCCTAAAACCTAAAGACTGTATGAATATTTGGCAGGCATCAACAATCACGAAAACCTAAATAATGCAAAAAGTTATTCCCCCGTATAAAATATTCCTCACTACAGAGGGATTGTGTCTTTGGGTAGGTATCAGAGGGGCTCCACATTACTTAAAAGTCTTATATTGTATTGCATTTGCAAAAGACCAAGTTAGACGAGTCGATCAATCATATGTGCACGATGGGGCCGCAGTATAATGCCACCATGGCTGAAAACTCGCTCCATTGGATCACTGGAGGCAGGCACTACTAAGACCCTGAGGGCCACTCGGGAAAGTGAAGGAAGATTGTTCATGTTGATTGTCCAAAACAAAAGGGCATTCTGTCCTTCTGATATGTCAAGATAGTGACTTAGCTGGAGAGCTGGTGAGGCCACATCATCCTTCTTCTGACTCTTATGGTATGCAGCAAACAACCCATACTCTTGTTTAAGGTCTTCTTGCTTTCTCTCATCAAGCTGGAGGTACAGGTTGCTCAAAATCTGCAACATCTCGGAGGATTAGTTCTGTAAAAAACACAAACATAAAGAAATAAATGGCTCATTAGTTATTGGTGATGCAGTTGGTTAAAGTGACAAGTTACTGTGACAGGTAAAACAAATGACAAGACATAAAAGTTACATTAAACTACAGATTTACCTTTCACTTATTGTGCCACTTCTACTTTGACCTCATGACTGACCAGAACATGGTGCTCCACCCACATTAAGGATAAAGCTGGATCCAAGACAGCTGCTTTCGGGTACACTGGATCTGAAAAGGGGGTAGTAACTCCATCTTGTGCCCTGGTCATTTTTACATTCATGAAGATTCCAAGAAATCTTCTGGTCAGAGATGCCTGGAGACTTCTGATCAGGCTGTTCAGGGGATACACTTGAGGCTTCAGCCTCTCAAGATGGTGATTTAGGGACAACACAGAGGGAACAACGCAGCTGATTGTGATCATCTTCTCCCCTTGTGTTAAATCTGTTGCCTCTCCAAATGGTTTCAGGATGTCCACCAGCTCTTTTAACAGATTCCATTCTCGTGCTGTGAATGACAACACCTTGTGGCTAGCCTTGTCTAGAACATGACAGAGCTTTAGATGGTCACATTGTTGGACAGCCTTCACTTGTCTTAGTTCCACCTTGTGTTGACAGCAGCAGGGATGTCTTGTTGTTCCCCAAATTCAGCATCAAATGCATCTTCAACTGTTGTGCTTGTGTGAAGCAGTGAGCTGAGCTTTGAAAGGACTTTGAAAGGAAAGGACATTTGTTTCTTTTAGACGATCACCCACCACCAGCTGGAGAGTATGTGCAAAACACTGCAAGAGCTGTTTTCTTAACATCACAGCATCTACAGCTTGTTGATCTTCCAGGGTGAGGTCATTCCAGAGCTTTGGGTCATCAAGATGATCCTCATCACGAACTTCATCGCTTTGCTCAGTGGGAAAGCACACATTGAACGCTCTGCGCATGTTGGGGGCATTGTCACTAATAAAATAGTCCAGGAGGATGACTCATGCTGTACTTTCCTGCCTGGGTGTCCATGAATTGGGTGATTGAGGCTGTTGTGGTTCATTTTTGATGTTTTTGTTCATCTGGTATAGCATTAAGAATGAGACATCAGCCCCATATTCCCGTCACCAAAATGATACTGCTGAGATGGGCTGGCATACTCTTTTTGAGATGGGCAGGTGTATGCTAATTGAAAGTCAGCTACACAAATGCCTGTGGAACTACACTGTCCAAACAGCAGCCGTAGGATGAAACAGATAGTTTTATGAGCCAACTGAGGAGACTCCTTACCAAATGCTGACAGATAAAAAGCCAGACTTTTAAAAAATACATAATTTGGGTCTGTATGGTGTATATACAAACAGGATAAGGGCAACTTGATTATAAATGTGATTATAAATCTTGTGGTGCTGCAAAGCTCAACATTACGTAACAGATTTTTATAAATAAAAATATATGTAAAAGCAGATATGTATCTGATATGTTCAATGTGTCCTTTCGCTAACAGGAAAAAAGTAAATCTAAAATAAACCATTAGACGATGGGAAAACCTTTCATTCTACTCTGGTAAAAGTTCTTCCTTTAAACAGATTAGTTCATTTAAAATAAGGATGAAATACAGCTGAAACATTTCCTGTATCTTTGTGCACATCTTTTGTAAAACCCTTTTAAATTCTATGTGTGTGGTGTTGGCTGTCTGGCCTATAATAATTATGAAGGAACAATTCTTTCTGTAACACAGCTGCACTTTCCTTTAACAATGTGAAATAAATCCCAGAAGACGTGAACCAGCATGCACACAGGTAGAGTTTGGAAGGTCCATATGCACATGTCCACTTTCATTCTCGTCTCCTCCTCTCATGGTTTAATTCTTTTGACTGAATTTCACGGCTGACACTCGGGAAGATTTGCCTGCTGGGCTGAGCTTTTCCCGGTGACATTTCACACCATGTGTGTGATAACCTGTCGCTTTCCGGGCATGTTTGTGTGAACACAACGACAGACAGAATGAGCACATCGGGTTGTCGAGTGTGTTCACAGCCGTCACACCGCAAGGTCAGTGCACCGACATTTCTTCCATCCATCACTTTCACCATCAGAGCCCCTTCCACAAAAAGAAGTCCCGCACACATAATTTCCAGAAGAAACACACAGAGACAGACTGCCACTTTATGTCCATCTAACTTTGTCAAAGCTGACCTCCAACAATCAGTTGACATCTGACTACAAACACAGAGGAGCGACAGGAAATCATCCATGGCACTGACAGCAAGCGTTGAGTGTGTGTGTGAAACATGAACATCACAATGTTGGTGATGAACTTTAATAGGAGACAAGAATCATAGGTGCTATAAAGATGACGAAAGGTATCCTACAAAACTAACAAACCATGTAAAAATACATTCTACATTCACTTTATCAGGTCCACCTTTCTAGTATTGGGTTGGAACCCATTTTGTTAATTTAGAACTGCCTAAATTCTTTGTGCATAGATTCAACAAGGTGTTGAAAACACCTTATTTTTAACATGATGCATTATCCTGCTGGAAGTAGCCATCCATCCTCAGGATATTCCTGTGGTCATAAAGGGATGGACATGGTCAGCGACAATGAGCCATGTTGGTACAAAGGGGCCGAAAGTATGACAAGAAAATATCCCCCACACCATTACACCACTTGGAGCCTGAAGTGTTGGGTCAACACAAAATAGATTCATGTTTTCATGAAAATGTAAGTCGCTTTGGATAAAAGCGTCTGCTAAATGACTGTAGAATATAATGTAGAATATAATGTTTTAACTAAATTCCACTAAATTGATTGTTGAGGTGAAATAGAGAATGATCAGAGCAGCAACGTTTCTCCGTCTTCTTTTGTCCAGTGCTGGTGTGTCTGTGTGAATTGTAGCCTCAGTTTCCTGTTCTTAGCTGACAGGAGGCACCCGGTGTGGTCTTCTGCTGCTGTAGCCCATCTACTTCAAGGTTGGATGTGTTGTGTGTTCAGAGATGCTGTTCTGCAGACCTTGGCTGGAACCAGTGCCTATTTGACTTCCTGTTGCCTTTCTATCATTTCCAGCCAGTCTGCCCATTCTCCTCTGACGTCAACAAGACAGTGCCAACGGTTACATGATGTTTTTTTTTTAAACTTCAGAATTAAATAATTCAGAATTAAATTATTCTCCTTCACTTTACATGGAAATAGTAATTCCGAATTGAGGTTTACTTTGAAAACACAATAAACTCCACTTAAGATCTGGGGGTTGGGAAGGGCTCTGATTGGACAGGGGGCAGACGTGATGTATTTACGTTTACCGAAAGAAAACAAATTCAAGTTCCTGCTTCTTTTGTTTTCACCTACAACATGGAAGACCATATAAAAACCATTTTGGCTCTGATTTTGAGTATAGTTTTGAAGCAGGAGCTTGACACTAGCATGCTTCTTCACTTTGGTCAGCTGAGGAGGAGGTGGAGTACCATACTGTCATCACAACAGAACAAAGAAACGAGCATTTGAACGATGGAGAAGTGAAATGAACGCGTGCATGAGGAGTTATTCAATTCAGATTTACAATCAGAATAAACCTGCCATTTACTTCGGATTCAAGTTTAATTTGGAATTTCGATTCATTAGGTGTTTACAAAGTCATTTTAAGGAGGATTTATTTTTTTATTCTGAATTAAAGGGAAATTAAAACACTCATGTGGGCATTTTGGACCAGACAACTGCAGCTCACTGGATATTTTCTCTTTTTCAGACCATTTACTGTAAACAGAGATGGTTGTGTCAGAAAATCCCAGTAGATCAGCAATACTCAGACCAACAACAATGCCACGTTCAAAGTCACCTAAATTCCACTTTTTCCTCTTTCTGATGCTCTGTTTGAACTTGATCAGCGGTGTATAGAATAAAAATACACTTTGGAAACACCTCAGCTGATTCAATCGGCTTTGACTGGAATGAATTTTCAATCTAATCAGGTGGGATGGTTCAAACCTTGTATACCCATACTCTTTCTAGTTGTTTCTGTGGTAGATTTTGTTTCTGAGCATGCCTGAAGAACGTTGGCATCAGCAAAACACTCACCATTACACCATTACACCATTACACCATTATATAACACTCACAACTGATGTGATCTCTTTATCAAGTGTCCATGTAAACATCTTAGCCGATCAGACTGATTTAAATCAGATAGTATTTGTCCATGTAAATGCAATGCTTTTTTAAACAAAGATATTACTAAGGTTTATATTTAAAAAATATCAATCCAAATAAGTACAGAGAAAGAAAGTACAGGACAGATATCTGCATCTCCCTTTAGGAGAGCTGACAAGTAAAATATCTAAATCTAGTATTTTTGTAATACAACTACATAGCTCAGATAATCATCGTTGCATTTTGATATGTTTAAAAAATTAAAGCGTGTAGAATGATCTAATACAGTGTCATTGTTTCTCTATTATAGAGTCTGTATCATAGCTTTATCATAATTATTCATCAAATAAATAAGTTAAATTAGTAAAGCTTCACATAACTAACCCGATAACACACCTCTAAGTTTCTGCTGATGTTATTTTACTGTGAAACATCTGATGCCGGCACTGGAATTTATACGGAGAATAAAAACATCCCATGTGGTCCATCTGGTATAAAGGATGGATCCTCTGACATCATTCTCTCCATCATCTTCCTCCTCTGCACTCTCTGCCTCTGACCCTCTTTCTGGATCTGAAACCTGTTCTTCATCCCTTACACTCACATTTTCTTCCTCATCTTCACTCCCTCATGTGTTTCTTTCTCAGTAGCTTCTTTAACTTTCACCTTCCTGTTGTACCTACCATTACTTTTCTTCATTTCTTCTCTTCTCCGTTTCCTGCTTATTTCTCACTTTTCTTTCCCCAAAAAATCATTGTCTCCATTTTTAAGAAACATATAACAATATGAAATCAGAAATTAATCCACACATGCACAGAAGTCACCAGCTGTTATTTTTAGACTACTTATTCTTATCAAAACATATTTGTTAATTTCCCATTCTGATGGTCATAATGTAATGTGCTTTAATTAATCAGACTCATTGTACTGATTATATATATAGCTGTTACTGAAGCTTCACCCCCTGAAACGACTATTCAAACATTGTTTTCATGTGTTTTATACCTTCAGCAAACATTCTCTTCATTATTAATTTAATTAGCCTTTTCTTTACCTTGTGATTGGCTGATTAGATATTTGTGTTAACAAGCAGTTGAACAGGTGGACTTCATAAAGTGGATGGTGAGTGAGTGTCCATTCAGATTTATTCCCCTTTGCAGAACAACATCATAGTGGAGAATCTCCACCCAGAAGATGCTCCACCCAGCTTGATCCAGCAGGAAAGTTTTGTCCCTCTCAGGTTTCACCTCTGTGTCCGTCACTGCTGCAGATCCAAGTTAAAAGTGTATGGAAACACCTGCAGGAAAGCATGTCTTTGCAGACGTTGTCTTCTGAATCCAGAATGATGTTTGTGGATGATTGTAACTGTCACAGCTTCATTATCTGGCTGAGGGAGATAAATGTTGGGCTGAGTGATGAGCGCGGTGAACCTGCAGTGTTTCCATTTGCATGAGCAGAAACAACAAAATGCATTTAGGTGGAAAAGCAAAATGAAGACGTGTCAGTTCACTTTGTCTCTAGAACTCAGTTAGAAGACGTGTTTGTGTTGAAGTGACAGAAATTTACTCTGAGTGTGTATGTGTGTTTGAAACTATGCTAAGCTCTGCCTTGGAGGTGCTCCCTCATGTGTAGAGATACATGACAGAGCCTCTGTGTGTGTGTGTGCGTGATACACATCACCTACAGCAGACTGATATGAGTGTTTATATTACAGTCATAAATCACAGTGAGCAGTAGATGCTTTTTGTCCTCCATTTCTCCATCATTTCACTTCTCTCATTTTTCTTTGACAGCCCATCACAGATTTGAAAACATATAATCCTGTTTTATTTCTTCTCATGTTCGTCTCAACGTAACACAAAATATAACTTGTTAGAAGCAGCTAGTCAGCCATGAGCTACTCAAATTGGTGACTGACCCAACAGCAGGGGCAAGATTAAACAAAAACAAAAAAAGAAATGAGTCCAAAAGCAAAGAAAATCTCCTGGAAAAGCCAGACTTGGGATGCATTCAAACTAATGCTGTTTGGTCCGCTTTACGCCTGGTCCGCTTAACTCTGGTTCAGACCAAAGAAGCAAATTCTGGTCTGCTTGAAAACTAGAGGTCTCAGTCCGCTTGCAAGTGAACTCTGAACTCAAATAAATTATGCTTGAACACCAAAGTACAAAAAAACCAGAAAACCCAATTATAAATAAATTCATTGATACTACAATATTTACTGACCTGTAATTGAGTGTGTGTGTGTGTGTGTGTGTTTGGGGGAGGGAGCCTATCCCAGCAATTTGTAGACGAGAGGTAAGGTACACCCTTGATAGGTCGCCAGTCCATGACAGGGCCATGAATTTATCATATGTGACTAAATTCCATATTCTGTTCTATTCTACAGTCATTTAGCAGACTTTTTCTCCAAAGCGACCTACGTCTTAAGCAGTAGCATTAACGGTCTTGCCTAAAAACCCAACTGGAAGGTGTAAATACTCGCCACCTGCCGGATTCGTCTCACTTGGGTCTCCCGCATGTAGGTTTTAGAGTAATGAGTGAGACGATGCCTTGGCAACTGAGGTATCCAGTTGCTCCAATAAATAAATGAATAACACTGTAGATGACGGCACTAACCCTGACAAGCAGCATTGTTATAACAAAGAAAAAAAAACAAAACAGTTATTTTACTGACTTTTTGTGCTGAGGTTATACAAGCAGAGCTTTCTATCAACATATCCAGCCCAGGGTGGAGCTAGCGGTGTGGCTACATGAATACCAACACCATGAAAAATGTCTGATCCTGAGCTCCAATATTCTAAAATAATTATTATGTGTTTATTTAGGCGGGAAAAGAAATCACTGAAATTAAGTCTATTTCATTCATCTTCATGTCTGTGTTCAGTCTCTAAATATTTTCCTGCTGCATGGCTGAAGTTTCCCACTGACGTCATGCTTCAAACGGAATTCTGGATGATTTACGTCCTCTTCCTCTGTCTCATGTGGATCCGGCTGCATCAGTAGAGACGCTGCTGTGTGAGAGTTTCACAGCTGCAGGCAGGAAAACACGAAGAGAGCTGCTTTCTAAATCTGCTACCCCTTAAACAGCAGTGTGTGTTGCCTGTCTTTAAGTTGTTCAACCTGTTTCTGATACCTTTGTTCCTGCTTCTGTCGAAGTCTGTTCCCTTTTTTATGTCGAAACATCTCACTGTTCTGATGCACTTTGTTCTGTGTGACTCAAAATGGCCGTGTGTGAGGCAGGAAACAACACAGGTCAAACAAAGGATGGAATCTACAACCCAAATTCCAACAATTTTAGGACAATGTATAAAAAGTAAATATGGAATTTTACCATTTCATGGAAAACATGAGCTCCTTTTGAATTTGATGACAGCAACACATCTCTAAAAAGTTGGAACCAGGACAGCAAAAAGCTGGAAAAGTCAGAGAGTTCTTGTAGGAAAAAAGAGAAAGGAGAGACAATTTAATAAGTTGATGTGTGTGCTAATGTTGACTATTGTCAGGTTGAGTTCATCCACCAAAGGTTTGAGAGGAACGCTGCTTTACTTTCACACACATTAACCAAGAGGTTGAGTGGGTCGGTGTAGTATGGATCCAGCTCCAGTTCAGAACTACACCATCAGCTCTTTGGACACGATGGAGCAGAGACTTTGGTGAATACTGTAGCTGTAAACGTCGGTACCTCAGTGTTGTTGGTGGGGTGGAGGGTAAGCTTGTGAAGCCTGGTTATTACCTGTCATGTATGCCACATAGTTTCAGACAGATGCTCTCTCTCTGTCCGCTGGTGGGAGTGTGTTTACCTGAGTGAGAACGCCCACCTGTCTTTTCAGATCGGGGCAGGGAGCGGAGTAGAATTGTGAGCACGCGACCACGTCTGAAATGACATGCCGTCATTTAAGTAAGGTGAATACCATCAGGCTGTTTAGTTTTTCATCTCTGTCTATAAAGGTGGATGGAAGAAATGTTCAGGGACGCAGCCTGATGTTGATGAAGTCAGCTTCTGATCTGTGAGATACAAAAAGGCCGAATCCACTGCTTTTTGGGAGCCCAGACCACATTTAGACCAGGTCCTGCTAAAAAAAAAACAAAAAAAAAAAACTATCACTTAGGATGTTGAAATCTTGACCGAATTATTCTACAGAGCACAAAGATTAATTAACACACAGTTCACTTTGTAAATATGAAACCTTGTATTCTATTTGTGAAAATGCAAATAAGGAGTAGTTTTATGTTTGTTTGTTTGTTTTTTTGTTTTTGTTTTTTGTTTTTTTTGTTTGTTTTTTTGTTTGTTTGTTTGTTTTTTGCATGTAGTGCACATTAGACTAGGTCCTGCTGGAAAAACTGCACGACTTGGGATGGTTATATCTTGAATTATTCTAAGGTGCTGGTAGATTCATTGAAACACAGAGACTGGTATGTAAAATATTTATTCTATTCATAAAAACATATGCAAGGTCCATTTATTTATGTTTGCGTAATAGACTCCCCACCTCAAAAAAAAAAAAAAAAAAAAAAAAGGAACAAGTTCAGGCTCAGGATTTTCTGCTTTAACCCCTGTAATTGGCATGTATCAAAAATAACTGGAGGATCATTTAACAACTTAGGTTTATTTGCAAAAGGTCAGTAACATGACTAGGTATAACATGAACATTTCAGAGAGGCAGAGTCTCTCAGATGTAAAGATGGACAGAGGTTCACCATTCTGAGACAAATGGGTCTAGAAATGATGGCACAATTTAAGAAAAATGTTCCTCAAAGTGGAATTGTGAAGACTTTGAAGATCCCACCATCTATAATCTATAATATCAAAAGATTCAGACAATCAGGAGGAATCTCTGTACGCAGGGGACAAGACTGAAAGTTAAAACTGGATCCTGGTGATCTTATAAAATCACTGTATAGACTTACAAAAACCTTCCAGATATCACCAGAGGAAGATAACACAGTTCACCCTAAATTCCTCAAATGCAGGTTTAAGCTCTGTCATGCAAAGCAAAACCCATATGTGAACAGGATCCAGAAACACCACACTTGTCTCTACATAAAAGCCCATTTAAAATAGTCTGAGGCAAAGGTCAGATGGATCACAATGTTAAATTCTTTCTGGAAACCATGGAAACCGTATCCTGCAGACTAAAGAGGAGGGGACCATCCAGCTTGTTTTCAGTGGACAGGTGAACAGTCTGCATCTCTGATGGTCTAGGGTTGCACTAGTGTCTAAGGTGTGGACAGTTTTCAGATCGGTGAAGCTCCATCAATGCAGAGAAGTACATGGAGGTTTTAGAGCAACATCTGCATCAGTCCAGACAAAGTCTCTTTCAGGGAAGGCCTTGCAGATTTCAGCAAGATAATGCTAAACCACTTCCTGCATCCATCACAACAGCATGGCTTCACAGGAGAAAAGTCCAGGTGCTAAACCGGTTTGCCTGCAGTCCAGACCTTTCACCAATACACAACATCTGGAGTATCATGAAAGCAGAAATCCAGCAACCAATGTCCCGGTCTGTTGATCTGACTGTGTGTCTGCAAACTGTATGCAGAACAAACACCTGATACACAAACTGCTGTACAGAAGTGGAAAAATGTCAAACAGGAAGCGCCAACAGCTTCTGTATGATGTGTGTGACTTTACACGCTGAGTAAATCAGTGTGTAAACCTTCTTTTAGAGGACAATCATGTTGTCAATGTTTTCAGCTGCTTCTTAATGTCCTACTGTTTCTTTCAACAACATCAGGGCCAGTTTACTGATTTCCATCAGACCTGCAGTGCTACTTTAAACAACCAAGAGGAGGAAAAAACTATTAAAGCCAGCTCAGATAGAAAAAAACCCAGACTGTTTCCATTCTGTACAACAGATCATGTGCAGGTTTGTCAGGAAAAGTTCCTCTGTTATCTCAGAAAAAGGGCAGGACTGTTCTGACAGCAGCTGTGATTCTCTAGGTGACATCTTCTGCCACATTTCTGTGAGCTCCACTCTGACAAATAAATTTAAGGAATATCTCACACAATCAGTTTGCCACAGATTCAGAAAACTCTCACCTCCTCACTCCTTTCCATCTTCAGGAGGAAACCATTTGAGCTCAACAAGGATAAGAAAATCTCTCTTAGAGCTGGTCTTTTTTAAGGCGTTACTGACCAGAACATTTAGGAAACTCTGAGTGATGCACATTTGAATCAGTACTATTCTTATTCTTTAAATCTTTCATCAGCTGGACTCGTTACTGGGACAAAAACATTCTCACCTCCCAGTGCTGACCTCCCAGTTAGATTTCTCATTGATTTTAAAATCTTCCCATTTACCTTTAAAACCATAAACAGATCCTATTCCGTCTCTGACTAAAGCCCCATTTCCACCAAGGAGTCAGGCTCGGGATGGGGAGGTTTGGAGTAGGGATGCACTGATACCACTTTTTTTTTAAACAGAGTACTTACATTTAAGTTTGATACCGAATACTGATATAAGTACAAATAACAGGTAGGATCAGATATTCTTGCAGCCTTCCAAGGCTTTGTCTGTGGAAACCTGCAGAAATGCATACTGTCCCATCCTGAGCTATATAGTACATCAGAGGGTTTTTTTCTCCTCACTTCATCCTCTGCTCATCCGCAGTCATGCAGCATTTCACATTTTCCATCTAAATTTCATCCCAATTTAGTTAAAGAGGTAAAATGGCATTCAGGAAACAGATTTTCATTTGGTTGGATTTGACTTCATTTTGGAGGCAGATTAGAGATGCTTAGATGCGGGTCTGAAACAATCAGATGATACAAGTTACTCTGCAACTGATTTACAACAATCTGCTGCACAGGACTGAAGGTCTGAGGTGCCTGTGATCATCCAGAGTTGGATTTTTCAGATTCAGTCAGTGTGTGTATTTTATCTTTACCACCCAGCCTGCCTCCTCTCACATCAGTGTTGATGCTTCTTCAGAATTCAACATTCAGGGAAGCCTTAAAGTGTCAGGTTTCAGGAGAGGTTCTCCAGGTCTGGTTGCCATGGCATCACAGAAATAATGGTGAAGCCTCCTTTTCTTATTTCTTCTTCTTCTTCTTATTATTATTATTATTATTATCTATGTCCAGCAACATAGCAAGCAGAGTGACTGTCTCAGCATGCAGGTTAGTAAAAAACAGGAATAAATAGTGATCGATAAAGTTGCAAATGGAAACGGGCCACCACAAAGATCAGAGCCATCCCAGGAGACCAGCCACCCCCAAACAGCATATATTCCAGCTAGCCCACCACTGAGATGACCACGCATCCACCCAGAGGGTTGCAGTTGAAGACCCCAGGCAGAGCGTTCCACAGCCATGGAGCACAGGCCCCAGGAGGCCAGGGACAGCCGCCGCTGACCCCACCAGACACCGACTCCAAGAGATGGACCCTCTCCCCAAATGCCCATGAGGACCAAGTCCCTTCAGACAGCCACTCAATCTGTGCCATCACCCACTCGATGCCCAAATCAAGCACCCTGGAGACCAGGGCATTACCACTCCCAAATAACACTTCCCTACTATTCCTTTTCCATTCCATCCCCCACCCCCCATTACCTCCTTGCTTCCTCCTATCCCTACCTCTGCCCCCAAAACCCTCTCTCTCACTCACATCCCGCCCCCACACCCTCTCCCATCCAGTCCTCCCATCCTCCAATACCCTCTTCCTTCACCATCCACCTACCCCCCAACCCTGTGCACACAAGCAGATATCCACATTAACACACAAACTAGCACACACCCCACTTCTCCCAGCCACCAACCCCAAAGGGCGGCCCGGCCGGCGGGAGAATTGCTGGCCTCAGTTCCAGACCTAATGACTACCCTCAGCCCCACCCCCCCACCAATGCTGGAGCCTGGGTACCTCTGGGACCAGCCCCCAGTAATACAGCCAGCCGAGCACCTGGTCAATAGATCAATCCACCCCACCCCAAGGTGGCGACCAGAAAGACGTGTGAGAAGTCACAAAATATAGGACAGTGTGGAAAACCTTGAGGATATTGTATCTGATATAAATGTTAAACGAAAGACAAGAACTACTTTTATGTTGTGACCGCCAGTTAATCAGGAGACATTTTAGTCACTTACATATGTTTTAGGTATTTTTAGAGTTTCTGTTCTCTAACAACATGATTAACCTCATACAAAGCTCAGATAATCTCCAACTGCTTTCTATAACATGACAAGTTCAACTCCACAGTCACTGGATCTCAGTCCAACAGAGGATGTGGTGGAACGGGAGACTCTCATCATGGATGCAGCAACTGTGTGATGCTGTCATGTCAATATGGAGCAAAAGCTCTGGGGAATGTTTCCAACGCCTTTTTGAATCTATGACATCAAGAATTAAGACAATTCTGGAGGTAAACGGGGGTTTAAGAGGGTACGAGAAGATAGACCTGATAAGTGCATGATGAGGATTAAATCAATTGTTTAAGCTCTTTTTTTAATGTTTTTTTCTGCTGTGACATTTTAAAATTTGTTCCTTTAGGTCAAAGTTTGGTTTACCTGTGAAAATACACTAAATAAATCTTAAAGGTTTCACTTGGTGATAAATTCCTCCAGAGTTGTAAAAGTGATGATGATGCAGCCCGATGAAGGAACATGCAGAGACAGAAATAAAAAAAACAGTGTGTAAATGATTTTTTCCACACTGTGTATGATAAAGACAGACAGACGGATGGATGGATGGATGGATGGACAGACGGACGGATGGATGAATGGATGGATGGATGGATGGTTGAAGGGATATAGGGATGGATGACAGATGGATGGATGGATGGATGGATGGATGGATGGATGGATGGACAGACGGACGGATGGATGGATGGATGGATGGATGGATGGTTGAAGGGATGAAGGGATGGATGACAGATGGATGGATGGATGGATGGACGACGCATGGATGGATGGATGGATGGATGGATGGATGGACAGATGGACGGATGGATGAAGGGATGAAGGGATGAAGGGATGGATGGATGGATGGATGAATGGATGGACGACGGATGGATGGATGGATGGATGGATGGATGGATGGACAGATGGACAGATGGATGAAGGGATGAAGGGATGGATGGATGGATGGATGGAAGGATGAATGGGTGGATAGACGGACGGACAGACTGACGAATTGATGGAAGGATGGATGGATGGACGGATGGATGGACCTGCAGCAGAGTGTTGAATATTTTTTCTGGTGATGGTGACTCCGTCTGTGGTCCGTGGTGAGGCGGCTCCTGGTGTGGACGGATTGTTTCCTCCTCAGTGTCAGGCCAGATTTTTATTCCCAGATGTTTATTTTTAGTTAAGTCTTTACACTGAAGGTTCTGTCAAGCATGTAGGGTCTGAATGGGATGATGTCAGAGTCTGATCAGGTGTGAGTTATTGATCTTTGTTTTATACTTCCGTGTGAAGGTCTTATATATATTTAAATTAGGTTTTTATTATGTAAAGCCCTTTGCTCTGTTTTGTGTATGAAAAGTGCTTTATAAATAAAGTTTGATTTTATTTGATTTGATTTAATTGAGTGTGATTATGAGAAAACGCACATTGCAGCACATGATTGAATAGCTAATATGTTTGGCAAAAACACTCCTGCATTATTCAGAAGGCAAATACTGAATCACACACATACACACACACACATAAAAAAAAGAATATAAACTATTAAAAAATTATGTTGCTCGGAGGCATAAAACACACGCATGCTAAACTTTCCAGCCTTGTGAGGCTCTTTTGAAGCTCGGACTTACAGTGAAAACTCACCAAAAACCCAGAGTGAAGAATATGTCTTATTTTTTAGACATGAACTCTTCCACAGGCACACACTGATTTATCTTCCCATAATTCATATCTGCAGCACACAAACACACCATCACACTCTCTGTCTGTGGAGACCTTCATCTCTCAACTGCTGCCATTTCCACCCTTTACGTACCGTCACCTTCCTCCCAGGACTTCCCCCTCCTCTGTAACCCATGCCATCCACAGCGGCTCCAATCAGATATTTGTCATCTGCAGACCTTAAAGAATCTGCCTACGAGCTCTGACAAAGAGGAGAAGGAGGAGGAGGTGGTGCCGGGTGGGGGTTAATTAGATTTTGGCAGGTATTATTCATTTCACAGACGTATGGAAGTCCAAGCGCAGCGCCAGCAGGGTAAACAATGGCCACACAAGGCAGCTGGATAAATAAAACAAAAACAACAAATAAATGTGCCGATGATTGTGGACACAGTGAGAAATGAGTCCTGGGACGGGGGCCGATGGCTGGAGGTGGAGTTTGTTAGCGAGTGTTTTCAGCCTTAACCTGGTTTTCTTTAAGACACAGGAAGAAGTCCTCAGAAGCCAAAGATGCTGAACTATGGATCAGTTTCAACACAGTCACATTGGAGTTTTTCACACCTGACAAGCTTAGTTCAAAGAAAATCATCCAACAAATGTGACCTGAAAACAGATTGTAGAATATGTACGATGCTCCCCTGAAATATGTTTTAACACAAGCTCAGAAATTGAACCAAATCAATTAGGGATGCACGATATATCGACATTAATATTGGTATCAGCCGATGTTAGTAATTTTTTAACATATCGGTATCGGTCTGACAAGCAAAACTGGGCCGATATTAACAGCCGATATTTATTTTTGTATAACTGCTGTTTGTGTACGTGTGTCGGGAGGTTTGGCCATGCAGCCATGTTTGGACATGTGACAGCGATGCAGCACTACATTGTGGGATGTAACTGAAGCAAGAAGCAATTTCAGCTGTGTGGTAATTTTTCATGGTGTAAGAAGAAGGTACTCGAAAAGCAGTATGCAATATCTGCAAAGTCGAAGTAATGCGAGGAGGATGCCGTGTCAACTCATTCAGCACCACAAATTTGATATGTCATCCAAAAAACTGCCATCCAGAACTTCACAAACAATGGTGGGAAGCTAATGCTCCTAATGTTTGCTTTATTTTCACTTTGTACAGAATTTGATAATCTTAAACCTTTTGAAACAAAATATATATATCGACATCGGTAAATATTGGTTATCGGCCATAACAACAATATTAATATTGGATATTGGTTTCGGACAAGATATTCCTATCGGTCCATCCCTAAAATCGATCCATTAATCTGCGTCTCTACAGTAATACATCATTAAATCGATATGCAGCAACAAATTGAAACATCCATCTGTGGCAATAAACTAATACACTAATATTTGGATGTGTTGATGCACGAATTTACCTTGAGAAATTGATTCAGGGATCATTATTCCAATTTAACTGGTCCAAATTGAAAACCTGGATCATTCATGGGTCTAGTAATCATTGGCCAGGTTTTCTTCAGAATAAACATCATTTCCATCGTTTTTGTTCCAACAATTAAAATGTCTGATGAGAAAAATGTGGATATTCAAAGTCGTGTGACTCTGATAGAGCCAGACTGGACTACTTCGGTTATTATAACTAAGTAGTACAAATAGAGTTGAGACTCCTGATTTAATGTTTAGAGATAACATTTTTCTGAAATACAAAGTTTTCTTTTCCATGATGTGAACAATTTAAAGCTCAGTATCCAGAATGTGATTCAGTCTGTTTCTGTTCAAAGAACCAATTGATTTTCCTTTTAATGTCTGACTGAGCTCAGGACGGAAATGAGATTTTCTGATTTGATCTGAAGGGAAGTGGTTGTGTTAAATCAGCTGTGATATTGTCTCATATCGATCTCTGGATCCTGAATCCAATCAAATCATTTTGTGGCAGAATTTGTTATATTTGTAAAACATTGATTTGTTATCAGCTGAATCAAACTTGTGATTTACACCTCTAGCAGGGACCTGATGCTGATGACGATGCTCAGGCTGTTGGGATGTAAACAGGTGATGTTGGTGTAGAAGGTGAAACGAGGTCAGAGTTGGTAGAAACTTTTGGCTTTAAAGTGTCTCTCATTCATTTTTTAGATCCCAGGATATCATGATTCATATCATATAGGATATTGTATATATATATATTTATATATATATATATATATATATAGAGAGAGAGAGAGAGAGAGAGATATTTGAAATATCCACAATCTTTATGTATGAGCATTTCCTTAAGTTGCTGCTTAAAAGGGCAGTGACTGTTTTTCTACTGAATTTATCAGTAGTGTTTGCAAATAGACATTCAAGTGTTTTAAAGACCAGTTAATGAGCTATAAGAGTTATGTTGACTTTTTAATGTTAACAGTTGCTTTATAAACTGCTTAGGAACTTTAAATAAGATATTTGATCTTTTATAGTAGTTTTTACAAGTCAGTTGCATTGTGTTCATACTGTATTGTATTCTTATTTTGTTTTATACTTGCACTAAATTGATAATGTGATATAGTGTTTGTTTGTGTTGAAGACTGCAAATGGAAATCAGCATAAGGTTAAATCTGGTGCAGCCATCTTTTTATTTTCCACATATCAGTGTCTCTGCACGTGGTCCTTTCAATAAAGTAAACAGTGTAGTTTCATTTCTACCCACCAACATGATTTTTTTTTTCTACAGATTGATGGGGTTTAACCATTTAAAAAATATGGGGAGAAAACTCTATTTATTTATTTATTATCTGAAGTCTTTATTTATTATGGTTTATTACCGTGTAGTATGACAAAACTAATGTAATGCAAAAGATACCCATCAGAGGCCAGAAGACAAGTATCAGATTCTGTACAAAGTTTTGAGCATTTTTTTAACCATAAAGTGATGAAAAAGGTCTCAGAAAATGAATGTATACAGCATTAAAGGGTTAATTTAGAACCCTGGTATGGATGACCACTACCAGCAATGGTGGAAAAACAATTAAACCTGGACATATGTCTGAGTTAAACTCTGAAATGAAATGTTTGTGATGCTAATAAACTGAACTTGTGTTGACGGTGAGAACTGGAAGATGTTTGTTTCCTCTCACCAGCAAATAACCTGTTTGGATTTTTTTTGTCTTTATGATGACGATAAACCGAAGGTGGATGCTGTTTGACAAGGGGCCAAATGTGCAGAGTCAGGACTGTTTGGTACAAAATAACGCAGCACACACTCATACACACATTTATTCAAACTGATGGTGAAGAGTAGAATGTGTTCACAGCTGAAGGAATGCAGCTGCTGAGTGGGTCAGGATTTCAGTGTCGGGCTTTCTGAGTCACAGCTGGTGGACTGCCTGAGGGAGGAGGCAGGATGGGGGTGAAATCACTGAAAAAGAAAAAAAAAGTGTTAAAGGAAAAAAATATAGAGGAATTCCCGAAGCTAAAGATACATCACCGAGCCTGGCTGAGAAGAAAGTAAGAAATCTCACTTTACTGAGCCATCCACTTTCATTTGGACCCCATCAATGACTTTTTCAATAGTCATTACCAGCAATGAAACAAGAGAACAGAGGAGAGAGATTCAGGATCGATGGTCTGATTAAAGAGAGGGAGCGACGTATGACTACTGAAGCCTCGGAGAGATGGATTCTTTCAAGTAACTGATGAAATGTCTACCTAGTAAATAATCCCAAATAACAGCACATTTATTTCTAAATAGCTGATAATAACATCATGAAGATGTTTTAGATGACTGTTTACCAATCCCAACCAGGATAGCATGTTTCCTTCTGGATTATTAAAAAATAAATAAAAAGCTGGCAGTTATCTTGAATTGGTTTGTATGACTATAGTTGTTAAACTGAACCAATGCATACTTGTTTAAATTGGATCACAATAAAATGGCTTGAATTAAATCACAAACTAGCTGCGTTTACATGGACAAATATTTAATCTATCCGATGGAAATCAATGTGAACGGAGATTCCAGCTGGCATGTTTACATGGACGCTAGATAAAGTGAACCAATCCGTTTTATTTACCTGATGGACAGATTTAAATTGATCACAACAGCGTCGACACACGGGAGGTGACGTCGCTCCCTCTCCATCATTTTCTATAGAACTTGCGTGATGAGGCAAAATCGCTGCCTTTGTCCAGCTAAGTGACAGGTGACATTCGTGCATGTCAAATGTTGCAGTCTTTCGTGTAGATGTGCACATGAGGGCTTGCAAGAAAATAGAAAAATGTTCCATTTTTGTTGCTGTTGCATGGCACTGCAACCAACCAGCAACGATTTCATTGACTGACCAGTGAGCTGAGAGCAGGCTATACAGTGCAGTCTGCAAACACTTCCAACATGGAGGAACTGATCGTTTTAGCTGTCTGACTTTCCCATACGTTACAATACTTCAAGCAAAGATTATGGAGATGTAAATGAAAAAGCAGCTGCGTGGCACCAGGATGACTTTATCAGGATTCATCTGGATCAGCCTTGAGGTCCACCATCAGATGATGATATTCACCTGTTCCTCCTCCAGCTGTTTTTGATCCATGACAGTTACTTTCCAGCCTTTTGTTTCCACTGATCCAACTTTTCACAGACGTGTTGATGCCATCAGATTCAAAATGAGCTAATATTTTACATGAAATGTTTCAGTTTAAACATCTGATGTGTGTTTGTGTTCTATTGGGAATAAAATACATCATTACATTCTGTTTTCATTTCCTGTTTTCAAAGCATCCCAAACTTTAGGAAATTGTATTATAAGACATGAAGATAATTGTTCCTACATGTTTCTATACTCTACAGCTGTTAACCTGAACCTTCCTCAGTATTTCATGATAAATTCTGTTATCACAGCCAGATATATGTGTGCTTCAATTCCCATCACGATGGATATATGATTGCCGGGAGAGTTCTGCAGTAATAGAGTGACTTTATACTGTTTTCATTCCTATAGAGGTTTCCCATTGACTGTGATTTTTTACTTTTGTGCCACTATAAATTATTCCTGAGAATAAAGGGAAACAAAAGTGTCTCTCAGGTTGCAGCTTTAATAATTCTCCAATTAGATACTCATTCAGCTTTGTGCTGAAAATCAGCAGGAAGAATGTTGTTCCATCTAGAAGCTTTCAGCGCCATGAAACCCACTCTGCTGACGAAGATCGATGCTCTCGCTGTATATTTAAGTTCCACCGGTTCAATCAGGAAGATTTAAAGGAGCCGGTGTTTTACGGGACAAACATATGGTCTGTGTGTGATGAAGCGTGTTGTAGGAACACAGAAACACTCAGCAGAAAATATGGCTGGTAATCACAGTGTAGACATGAGCTGCAGCAGGGTTTTCCTCATTCTGCAGCAGTAAGTGCAAAAATTTTATACATACATGCACATAATTAAAAAAAAAAAAAAATTAGTTATGAACAGATTACCTGACTTGAACATGGTTTGAACTCAGAGAGCATGCCAAGGAGTCTCTCTCCTGTTACATGCACAGACATAAATAAGAATAAAATTAATTTGTATGCTTCCGACCTTAACAATGCGATTTCTGTTGCAAACTAAAGCCTCCCAAACCCCACGGGACAACACAAAGGTGATGGAGGAGTGGAATGCAGTCACAGAAAATCCAATTGTTATCCTGATGCTGTAATAACAGGAGAGGAGGGGATGGTCGTCAGCCCATCGTTTTGTCTCTGGAGATTTGTCTCCACCCGCGTACGCACACAAATGAAGCCTCACGCCACAAAATATACAGCACAGCTCAGCAGCAGATGCTGTGGATTCAGATTTTATCCATTATGCCCTGTAATTAAATGAAGCTCAGTAATAATTTAGGTGTGTTGCTGCTGGAGTCTGTCTGCTGTAGAAATGTAATCAGGATACTCGCGGCTGCTGCAGACGGTGCTGGTGTTGCTTGACACCAGTGGAATCTGCTGTGGACACCCAGAGATTTGATTAAACTGAGAAAACAGAGAAAAGCTGCATCACCAGTCAAAGCTAGTCAGCTGGGAAAGATCACTTCAAGGAGAGACAGCTGTCCACCTGGATGTCGGTGCTCCATCCGCTCCATCATTGCTTTTTAAAGAGCAGGGATCACTCCCAACACACAGCATCGTAAAAATTAAACTGATCAGATTTACCAGAAGAAACTAATAAAAAAAATCTACCTTCAATATCTTAAAAATCATCCAAAGGCAAAGATTAACATCAACTAATTGTTCCAGACTTTCTCCACAGCAGGAAACACTCTGTTGGAGATCTCTTTTCTCAGCAGGGAATTATTGTGTTTATTCACAGAACCTGAAGAAAAGAAGATGAAGCTCCTCAACTATTTTTGTTGTACGTTTTATTCTTTCTTTTGTGTGTGCTGCAATCTAATCCACATTAATCTGAGAGCTTTCAGAACTGCCTTAATTCTTGCTGTCATAGATTCAATAAGGTGTTGGAAACATTCCTCAGAGGTTTTGCTCATATTCACATGACAGCATCACACAATTGCTGCAGATCCATGATGAGAATTTTCCACCACATCAAAAAGCTGCTCTGTTGGGTTGCGAGCTGGTGACTGTGGAGGCCATTGGAGTCCAGTGAATTCATTGCCATGTTCAAGAAAGCAGTTAGAGATGGTTTGAGCTTTGTGACATGGTGCATTATCCTGCTGGAAGTAGCCATCAGAAGATGCTACACTGTGGTCATAAAGGGATGGACATGGTCAGCAACAATACTCAGGTAGGCTGTGGTGGTTAAATCAGGCCACGTTGGTACTAAGAGACCTAAAGTGGGCCAAGAAAATATCCCCCACACCATTTAACCACAACCAGCAGCAGCATGCACCTTTGATCCAGGGCACGATGGATCCATGTTTTCATGATGTTTCCAGCAAATTCTGATCCTACCATCTGAATGTGGAGCTGAAATAGAGACTCATCAGACCAGCAACGTTTCTCCATCTTCTGGTGTCCAGTGTTGGTGAGTCTGTGTGAATTGTAGCCTCAGTTTCCCGTTCTTAGCTAACAGAAGGCACCTGGTGTGGTTTTCTGCTGCTGTAGCCCATCTGCTTCCAGGTTGGATGTGTTGTGTGTTCAGAGATGCTATTCTGCAGACCTTGGTTGGAACCAGTGCTTATTTATATTCCTGTTGTCTTTCTATCACCTCCAACCAGTCAGACAACTGCTGCTCTCTGGATATCTTCCTCTTCTTCAGCCCATTCTCTGTAAACCCTTGAGATGGTTGTGTGTGAAAATCTCAGTAGATCACTTAAATCGTCATTATTCTGATGCTCATCTTCAGCAAGTTGATTAAGTCGACAGTGAACCTGCATAAAATACAACTTTAAAATGTATCTTTAGGTAAATTATTACTGGCAACATTTACTTACTTTATTTAGTTGCATCTATAAAAACACACAAAATAATATAAAAATAAAATAATGAATCTAGATAAAATCTGGACAAATATTCACTTTCAAGCTCATCAGAACTGGAACAATTCTGGTTCTGACTCTGGTTTCCTGTGGCTTTTTCTAGTTTTTATGGAAATTATTTTGGAAATGAGTTAGAGTTTTACTGTACAAATTATAATTAAAAATATGCAAAGTTAAGCACCCCAGGAGGAAAAAGTGTGTGTTGGGCTGAACCTCTGAGCCTTCGGCCCAATTAAACCTCTGGTTATCTCTGTGCTGCTTCTGTTTGCTCTTCGGTGACAAAAACATAATAAATATTTCTGTTTTAGACATTAAAAAAAGTTTAAAAAAACTTAGAAATTCTTTAGGTTTTCATGTCATGAACCGGGGAGAGAAAACAATGTTGTTAAAACTCCAGTAGAAATTTTTTTTCCTCATTTTTTTCTTTCCGGGCTTCCGTATTGCGCTGATGGACTGCAGCAGAAAATTAGCCATCTGGCACATTTACAGCATGAAAGTGTTGATCCGCGTGTGTGTTCATTATGAATTCTATTTTCCACTTTATTCCACATAGTTGGTCATTAACAGAGTGTTAAATGATTGTGTTAATTGGTTAATTAGAAGGAAACACCCAGTTTGCTCCCTGAGTCCCAGCAGGTGATTTCCTCTAATACGAGTTACAATCTGTGTGCTTCAGCTTTGTTTTTCTGCAAATGTGATCAATGCACAAAACACACACACAGAAATCTGCCTGAAGGAAGACATTAAAAGACTGTCCGCACATTATTTATCATTTAATTAAACATGTATTATCCTGTGTGGTATTTACATAGAAACACACAGAAGGGTTAAACAGCTCCAGGAAAGGTCACATTTAATTACATCCAGTACGTACCCCTCTCTGAGCCCTGAAACAATTACAAGTTAATGGAGGAAGTCGCAGAGAGCAGCTTTCTGAGCAACTCTGGAATAATAACGTGTCCTGAGTGTGCACCTGAGTGTGTGTGTTTTGTATTTGTGCTAACGCTGTTTTTGAGTGTTTGTTTTTTCACTGTTTGTGTGAATTTTTGAGGTTTGAGGTTCAGGTTGGAGTTCAGGTTTAAGTTATGGTTTTATTCATGAAAGCAGAAGGAAAAACATGCATGTGTGTGTTTTGAAAGTCATTTCACCGGAGCCGAGCCGAGCCGAGCCTCCCTTATTCTTCCCACTAATCACCCACTATTGTCCAATTAAGCCCAATCACTTTCACAGACCAACACCCTCTATGTAATGAGCTCATCATAAGAGTTCAATCGCTCTCAGTCACACCCCCACGATGGGATTTTTCCTTATGTGCATAATTACATCCACATACCAAGCAGGACAACTGAGTATTAAAGGATTTCTCTGAGACTTGGAGGGAATAACAAGTTTCTTTTTAGAATTTAATCATTGTGGCTGAACATAGTGCCTGAGGCGAGGTTGGGCTAAACATGCAGTTTTTAAAGTCTGAGGTCTCAGGGTTTTGTCTCTAAATGTAAAATGAAAATATATTAAAAGTGCATCGTTGAAGTGTTTGGAGTAACGCCGGGGATTTTCTCAGAGCCTTTTTTATTTCTTGTTCCCCTAACTCTGATCCCTGTCCCTAAACAATAACGTAGTCTTGATATCACAGCTGAGGTTCCTTTTCTTAAAATAAGCACCAGTTTTTTTTTTTTGTTTTTTTTTTTTTTCTTTTCAAAACAGGGCTGTAATATTGAAGAATAATATCTTTCATCTTCTCTAGAAACTCTGTTTTAATCAAGAAATCCTGCAAACATTCGAAAAGACCAAAAAACAAGCATCTGAAACAGTGTGTTCAGTTGAACGCTCAGTCAGTTACCATGGTAACTGAGACTAGCCCGCTCGCTGGCAGGCCCAGTAACTCTGAGTTTATCTTGTTTAGTTTAACATTCAGATTGAACTAAATGGGTCAGAAATTGTTTGTCCTTTTCTTGAGAAAGAGGTCGACATTGAGGTGCAAATAATTTGCAGGAATCTTGTGATCAGAACTCGTTTGGATATTTCATCATTCCCCGATGACTTTCTGTTTGAGCGCGTTAGTTTCACCTCTTAGTCCATAATTTATCTGAATTATATTATCAGCTCATTTAACTTGCCAAAGACAGCATAGACATTCGCTTGTGTTGGAACAAATTTTTTAAAACGTACTTTGTTTTTCTTTTTTTTTTTTTTTGGGAAGTGGCAGTTTTCTGTACAATACTGATGATGCGCAGCATGTTTCCAAAGTAACTGTTTGTCAGTGCATAAGAAATGTTGACCTTGTGTGGATGCAGCAGATGGAAGAGCTGTCAGGAACTCCATAAGCAATAATCACATTAATCAGTGTCAAATAAAGATAAAACACAATTATTTGGTGGTGACTTTGATTGCGTTAACTTTCAGAATACCTCATGCAGACAGCCTATGAATATAAATATCATCCAGTCTATTAAAAAAAAAAAACAAACAAACAAACAAACACTCATAGCCAAAGACATTTTCCTTCCCTATGGCTATTTGATCCTTCATTAATGCTTCTGCAAATACTAAAGAGTCTTACGGTAAGCTGCCCTGTGGATGCAGATGCAGTTTGTTCATTGTGGCAATTACCTGCATTGCTCTGTGAAATAAATTTGATGGCATTAACTCATGGTACATCACTTTTGAATCACTTATGTCCTACTCACTGCTGTACATCTTCCATTTCCAGGCCTGCTTGATAAGGTTTCTTCATCCTGTAGTAATCTCTCTCATTTATATGCCCACACTGGAAAATTCTGTGTGGAGTATTTATCATTTCAAGGCTGCTCATTATTAGGGTGCTGATTCTACGGTTTTACTGGACAACTTTAATCTACTGTGGGTGGAAAGAACGGAGAACAGCAGTAAGAGGAAAGGAGTGGGACTAGCTGTGTTTGTGAATGTGAGGTGGTGTAAACCAGGGCACTGCACTGTGCATCAGAGACATTGAACTGTTGGTGGTTAGCATGAGGCCATATTATCTGCCATGAGAGTTCACACATGTTATTGTGATAGCTGTGTACATGCTCCCTTCTGCTAATGCAGACATAGCCTCTGACACCCTGCTTGTGGTCACCAGCAGGCTGCAGCCTCAGCACCCACAAGCCCTCTTCCCTGTCCCAACTGACACAATAAAATACTGGACATGTTTTATGCCAACACCAAGGAGGCAAATTCTGCATCCCCCCTCCCTCCTCTTGGGAGAGCTGATCACCATATTATACATCTCCAGCCTGTGTGTAAACCTGCTGTACAGGCAGGCTGTGGTCCCACGTACAGTGAGGAGGTGGACAGCTGAGAGCGAGGAGGCTCTTAGAGACTGCTTCAACACCACTGTGTGGATGGATCTCTGCGACCCACATGGGGAGGGGACTGCATCACAGACTGCAGTAAGCAGGTGCACACATGATTTCAAACAAGAACACATACACACACACAAATAATAAATAATGTGTACAAAATATGGTCTGACAGGGTGAGTATGTACAGTACATAAATATGTACATAAACATGGATATAAATATGTAAACACAGTTTACATGTGTTCATTGTAAAGCCTGACATCTGCAGGAGAGATGGACTTCCTGATTACTTCATCCAGCTTCTTCCTCTCCTTCTCTGTGATGCTGCTACTTCAGCAGACCACACCTTACAGAAGTGGTTCCCAACTTATTTTCCTTGGGGACCCGCTTCATGCATATACTACAAAGCCATGGACCCCCTGTCCCAACCTGTGCTGGAACCATACTTGGTTTTATGCTTTCAAAAGTGAGATTGTCACCCTATTCTGGCTGAGTTCTGTCATTTAAAAGACCTATTTTTAATTTCAAGTTCAAACTAGGCATTTAGTTTTTCTGTCCCTAATATCTGGAACTAACTACCAGAAAACCTGAACTCTGATCCAAAACCTTGGTTCTTGTAAACTCGAACCACAAACCTTTTTATTTGCCTCCACTTTTGGTTAAGATAGAGTATAACCATCTACAGCAGGGCTACTCAATTCGGTCCTACGAGGGCTGCAATCCAGCAGGTTTTCCATGTATTCCTGTACCAACACACCTGAGTCAAATTAATGAGTTATTGTGTAGAACCTGGTTGGCTGTTAGAGCCACCTAATTTGACTCAGGTGTGTTGGTGCAGGAATACATGGAAAACCTGCTGGATTGCAGCCCTCGTAGGACCGAATTGAGTAGCCCTGATCTACAGTATAACCATGAAAATCCCAATAACTTCTTTTTCTTTTTCAAAGGAGTTCTAGCCAAGATAGGCAGCAATACAAATAAGACAAAAACAAATTACGTATGAAATGTACTGTATAGATAAACATGCCTTGCCCTTAACGAGAGGAGAGCAGGTAATGTACATCCCCCACCTCTAAATCATAGACTATATCACCAACAGTACTGAGACACACTAAGATACACAACCTAACTTTCATTTGGAAAGTTAGGTGGTGTAGCCTTCTTTACCTTCTTTACCTGATCCTTATTTACCTGAAAGAGTTTTGGCTACTTCCTGTAGCCTCCTACAGAAGGGCTACATGACATTATTGTGACATATCATCTGTTCTTGTCATCTACAAAAGCAATGAATACCACCTCTGGTCCAGGGAGGACGTTCATATCTGCAGAACCAGCAGAAATGCATCTGCGATGTGAGTCAATGTGGTCCTCTGTGACATTATATAATGATTTTTACTGTATTTTCCACTAGGTATCAGAGTGTAATGAAATAAGAGGTGACTTCTGCTGGTTTATGAGACATATGACACACTGGACAATCATGGCTACAGTTCATGGTACCAGATATGATGAAGCAGAGCACAATAATTTAAATACCAGAAAATAAGCAAAAGGAGACTTACAGTTCTGTCTTCTTATTGGACTCCCCACAGTTCAGTGACTTCTAACAAAAAATACAAACCCACAGGTATATTTTCTATGAAAAACTCCCTTTATACAGACTGAAAATATTCAGCACTTAAATTCAGGACAATGAACAGCAGGAATCTGCAGTTTTCTTTTAATTCAGCTCAGCTGCAGCACAAAGAAACAAAGCAGCATAGAGTCTTGGTGGGAGATGGATGGTATCGGATGGAGAGCGTCTTTAAGCCATTCCAGTTCAGGTGTTTAAGTGTTGAGGAAGAAGATAGGATGCTAAATGAATTCCAGACAGCCAGAGAAGATTCTGATTTTCCCTGCTGATGAATTTTCATGCACACCTGCAGCACAGAGAACTCTCGGTGTATGAATATGCTGATCCATGAGTCAGGTGAAGTATTCTGGCTGGGTTTTAGTGGAAACATTTCTGTTTGGAGCCAATGCCAAGTGAGCATGAGTGGGCCAACCGACCCGTCTGAGTGCGTACATCAAGCAAATGTCGCTTGTGGCTCTGGTTTTTATGTTGCTCTTTGCACTGAAATTTATGTTCTATAGCAGCAGATTTTTTTCCTTTTCTTTTAACCATCTGTGCTGAAACAGACTCCACAGAATGACTGTGAAATGATATGTGAATGGATGGTTCACCTGGGGCCTTTAATGGATGATTACAGTTTATTTCAACACACTCTGTTTCCATTGATGTGCTTGTAATGCAGGTGGAAGGCTAATCTCTCAGCACAGCATTCAAGCAGCATCTTCAATTTAAGATCTTGTCTTTTGTTCCTAAATCTCCAGAGTGATGTTTGCAGTCGAAGTTGAATATTGCTGCAACTGTGCATCGGAGTACCAACGATGATGGAAATCCCTTTTGAACATTTGTAAGAACAGATTATGAGTATTTGAGTAAATCTGCAGCATCTTTTGCACCCACATCGAGTTATTCTTCATCCTGACAAACATTTGGCTTCATAAATATACTAATTCATTTTCTACCTGCTGTGCAGAAAATTCCAGCTACAGGCTTTTTATTGACTGCAGAGCAAAATTAATTTCAGGATTTGTGCTTCTTGACTTTGATGGCACCGTAGTTGTTTGGAAACACACTTTGTGTTCCGAGTGTCAGATTTGTGGTGGTTACAATAATGGATGGCTGTTGGTCATGTGTTTATTTATGTTCCTCTGAAAAACCTTGAAATCCTGTTTATTCCAAAAACTGTTTGTTATTCAGCCCTGACAGACGCCTCCACACACAACCACACATATGAACTCACCATCCACTTCGTCAGGTCCACCTTGCTAGTACCGGCTTGGATCCCACTTATACGTTCAGAGCTATATAAATTCTTGGTATCATATATTCAACAAGGTGTTGGAAGCATTTCTCAGAGACTATCCTCCATCTTGATATGATAGCACCACACAGTTGCTGAACATTCACGATGAGACTCTTCCGTTTCACTACATCTCAAAGGTGCTCTATTGGATTGAGATCCGGTGACTGGGGTGTTTCCACTGATGAGCCTTGTCAGTTTTAGTATGCAGTCTCAGAGGAAAGCATCACGGAGGAAACACATAAAAGCCAAAACGACTTAAGTTACTTTAATGTCAACATTGTTGCACTATGACACCCTACATCAACCAAACAGAAGGGTTCATTTGTAATTGTTTTGCTTGGTGTATGAATGCTGATGTGTTTTTGTTTTTTGTTTTGTCAACTTTCCCGTGGGAATGAATATTGATCTAATTTAATCTCATGTATATGATACAATATAGTCATGGTATACTGTATATGCTTCCTATTGGGTCTAATGGATATAGCCTGCTCTCTTTCTGTCAGCATATGACTGCAGCCCAATACACGTCAGTGGAGCAAATAAACACCTGGATGAGACAGAATTTTCTAAAATTAAATGACGACTAAACTAAGGTTATTCTCAGGTAAACACCTGGAGACTCAGGCTCTTAAAATCACCGACCAAGTTCGTAACCTTGGAGTGTTGATACTCAGATCTGACTCTCAGCAGCCACATGAAAGCTGTCACTAAGAAGCTTTTTACCAGCTCAGAAACATCAACAGAATTAAAACTTTAGTTTCCCAGAAAGACCAAGAGAAACTCGTCCATGCCTTCATCTCTAGTAGACCGGATTATGGTCTTTTACAGGACTTCCTGAAAAGAGCATTAAACATCTGCAACTCATCCAAAACGCTGCTGCTAGAGTTTTAACCAGGACTAAGAGATCTGAACACATCACACCAGTTATAAAATCTTTACACTGGTTTCCAGTCAGTCACAGAATAGATTTTAAAACCCTTCTGCTTGTTTACAAATCCCAAAATGGTTTAGGCCCAGAATACATCTGTGATATGTTCAGAGAATATAAACCTAGCAGAGCTAGATCCAAAGACTCTGGTCAACTAGTCCAGACCAGAGTCCAGACTAAACATGGAGAAGCAGCATTTAGCTGTTATGCTGCAAATAAGTGGAACAAACCACCAGTGGAGATTACTTTCACCAAATGTTGACACTGAAATCCAGGTTAAAACTTTTCGTTTGTCATGCGTCTATGCATGAAATCTGCACACTAACTTTTAACTTACCTTGCTTTTAGTCATTTTAATTTAATTTTGGATTTTATTGTGATTTTATTGTGATTTTTTTCTATTTGTTGATGCCTTTTACTACTTTTCAAATGCTTTCTTCACATCATCTGTAATATTTGTAATGTTTTATATAAAGCACTTTGGATTGTTCTGTATGTGAAATGTGCTGTACAAAAAAACTTTCTTTGCCTTGCCTAGATGGGATAAATCCCCTTAGTGCTCAATGGCTGTACCACAGACAAATGTGTTTGTTGTCATTTGAACTACTTGTGATTTGTTTCTACACAGTTTAGGAATGACTGCTGCCTTATTATATTGGCACTCTCAGAAGTGAGTTTTTTTAGTGCTTCATCAAGACTACTAAGAAATTGTAACTCCTCTGGCTTAAAAACTGCACCAAAATTCAGCTACTTCCTACACAGCAAGGCTTGAATCATCATCGATGATGTTACCCAGTAAATGATATGAGCTTTGATAAGCGTTTCACTACACACTTCCTGCATGCTCTGGAGACACTGTACGTCGCTACTTTGCAAGGTGGATGACAAGGTGGCTTCTGGTACTGCTTCCACACACAAACACAAACACACACACACACACACACACACACACACATAGACCATGGACCAAAAGCCAATCAATTCAAACTCTGTCTAATCATTAACATTCTTACTAAAAAGAGATTAAACTGTGCTTACCAACAACTTGAGTTATGTCCATGGCATATTTGTCACTTCTTGGTTGGACTTAAACAAGTTTACTTGGTTAGGTGTAGAAAATTACTATTGTGTAGATGACAGTACAATCTTTTTTACAAGGCCACTGGCACTTAAATACAGAATCCAGTTTGGTGCTTGTCTTGGTAACATATTATGACAACATTATGTCACATTTCCTGGATATGGCATGATGCATTATCCTGTTAGAAGTCACCATCAGATGATGGAACTCTGTGGTCAAAATGGGATGGAGGGACACATGTAGGATGTGGTGGTTAAACCAGGCCATGTTGGTGCTAAAGGGCCCAAAGTGTGCTGAGAAAATATCCCCTATACCAGGGCTACTCAATTCGGTCCTACGAGGGCCGCAATCCAGCAGGTTTTCCATGTATTCCTGTACCAATACAAATTAATGAGTTATTGTGTAGAACCTGATTGGCTGTTAGAGCCACCTAATTTGACTCAGGTGTGTTGGTGCAGGGATACATGGAAAACCTGCTGGATTGCGGCCCTCGTAGGACCGAATTGAGTAGCCCTGCCCTATACCATTACACCACCAGCAGCCTGAACCGTTAATTCAAGGTCAGATGGCTCTATGTTTTCATGTTTCACTCTTTCATTTTGACCCTATCACATGAATGTGGAGCTGAAACGAAGACTCATCAGACCAGGCAACATTTTTTCCATCTTCTATTGTCCAGTTTTGGTGAGTCTATGTGAATTAACGTCTGATTTCTTCCTACCTGTTCGGGTTTAGGAAAATAAGACTTTTTTTTTTTTTTTTTTTGGCTAATTAAAAATAGGGTTAAATAGTGGAACGAGAGATTCTCATCATGGATGTAGCCAACAAATCTGCAGCAACTGTGTGAATCTATAACACCAACAATTAATGCAGTTCTAAAGGAAAAAAGGTGATCCAACCCAGGACCAGAAAGAGGACCAGATAACTTGGATGGTAAATTTATGTTTTATTTTCTGTCAGATTTTGAACTAGTGTTAATTTTATCAGCCATTTTTAAATTTAGTCTCAGTTTTACTCCAGTTTCAATCACACTTGTTAGTTTATATCACATTTAGTCAACCTCATCCCGTTTTCTTTTAATTAAGTTTTAGTCAACTATAAGTTCAGCATTTTAGTCTTTATTTTAGTCCAAGAAAACATAATTTTATTTGTCTAGTTTTAGTCAACAAAAAGTCAAGGAGGAGGAGACATAATTTTACTAAATCATATCATATAATAATATTATATAATATAATTTTCGTCTTGCCTTTGTTCGTGAACTAAAATGTCTGTAGATTTTATCAAATCAAATCAAATCAAATTTTATTTATAAAGCGCTTTTCATGCAAAGGCAACACAAAGTGCTTTACATAGTATAAATGAATGCATATTAAAATGAAAAAAAAGAAAATCACAGAACAAAAACAATAAGCCCTTTACACACCCAGTTATGTGACAGATTAAACACCTCCCACCCCCCCCCCCCCCCCCCCCCCCCCCCTCACCCATCCACACACACACACACACACACACACACACACAAACTCTTAATATCTGTCTTTGGCTTTTAGCCAGTTTTTATTTAGTGAACAATTAGTCCTCGAAAATGCATTCTGATTTAGTCCCAGTTATTGTTTATTAATGGGGGTTTAGTCTCATCTAGTCTAGTTTTCGCCCGTTAAAAAAATGCGGGTTGACGGAAATATTTTCTTCTGGTTTTGGTTAATGAAGTGAAAACTATTTTGAACAAATGATTCTATGTGTAACTTTATAATTCTCTATTTGTAATACTTTTACTGTTTATTTGCTAGTTTATGGATTAATTTTATTTCAAAAGATAAAAAGCTTTGAAACCTAAATATGTTTTGATGAAAATATGAGTTATTTATTAACAGTGTTTGTTTAATTTGAATATCCAAAGAAAAAATATATAATCTTATATTAGTCGATTGTAGTTTTTGTGAAGAAAGAGAAAAATCTTCTCAGAGCACAACAACAAGTCCAATGTCAAAGCTGGTTGAAGTTTATTAAACCTTTTTTTCAGTGAAATGATAAGAACACGTGATGTTTTCCACATTACTGTAATTTGTGATGGAAATAAGATGAACGAAAGAATGAACAGAACTGGCCGGCAAAGAATACCGTCAGGGTCTAATCCCATATTAGGCTTCAGGCGTCTGTCAGACCTCATCAGCATTTATAACAATAGCTGTGCTTCTGTCCTCAGGACTGCTGTGAGGATATGATTATTGTACTGAAAAAGGAAAGATAAATATTGCTGCTGCTTTTTCAGGTGAAGCGGCAGAAAATCTTCCATTAAATGTTTTATATTTGCCTTTTATATTTAAAATCCAGTGTTAGGAGAAAATGGCAGTTTTTCCGGGACAAAGCAGCCGCTTCTCTGTAAACACATTCAGCTCTCATTCATGTTTTATGATTGTTTATGTGCATCTCAGTGTTGGAACAAAGGTGCTCTTTGTTTACAGAAAGCAATGAGGTTGAATGTCTCGCCTGCTGTCTCTCCCTTTTCCCTCCTCCATCTTACCATGCTTAAGGGGCCCCGTCTTCAGAGAGCCAGATCGATAAGGGGCACTTCAAAGTGGCCTTGGATCTGAGGACGTCTTTGAAAGATGCAGGAGGCAACAAAACCTAATGTGCACAGGATTGCGTCAGCAGTGTTGCTGAGGATAGCAGCAACCTTTAAAAAGGCAATAAGTCGCAGTAAGGATGGGAAATCATAAAGGCAGGAGAGGAATGGCAGGGAGAGGCAAAGCTGAAGGAAAGGGAAGGGAATGAAATGTACCGAAACAGACTGAGGTGATAAATTTTCAACCGTTTACGCACATGAGCCTGACAGCAGTAATGATAGACCAAAGTAAAAAGGACCAAAAATAAGACTTTTTGAGCACCCAGCGGTGTACTGCTATCAGAAGGAAATCCATCCAGAAACAGCTACTGATCTGAGTAATGATCAGCCTGCACTGATAACTGAACGGCTGGTGGTGGCAAATAAAACTACTGATTTTACCTGGGTGGACATTCACGTGAGCAGTGCAGCTACTGGTTGGATCATATGTGTTCATTAGCTAGCCAATGTAGCCAACTAGCCAATGTAGGCTGTTGACCTACTAGATTAGAGATGCTGTGTTTGCAGTGGACACTTGATAGGCTAATGACTTGCTTTTCTGGGCTGGCAGACCCACTGATTAGATGTTGTCTCAGCTGGCTATAATACTGGAAACGCTGGCAACAGCAAACTGAATAGACTACTGCTTTTGTAACTAAAAGCTAATTGAACTGACTGCTGTGTTAGCATGCTTTTTTCATTGAAAGAAAATGTCCAGTTTAATAGAGCTGAATAGTTAATACGGCCTCCTGTGAATCCACTGCCAGGTACTTATAATGAGTAAAACATGATGACATATTTAGTATTTTTGTTTTTTTTATTGGAGTTGTTGGACAATCAGATAACAATATATAACCAGATGTAAAACAGCTGAAAAAGTTAGAACATAAAACAGTGGATCAGCCTCCCCTCATTATATGGTTGAAAATGTCTTTTGAACCTTCAGTTATCAGACCCCTCTCTGTGGAACCAGCTCCCAGTTTGGATTCAGGAAGCGGATACCCTCTCTACCTTTAAGGTTGTGTTTCAGCCTTTCCTTTTTGATAAATTTCATATAACATTAAATCCCCAAAAGTTGGGATGCTGTGTAAAATGGAAGTAAAAACATGTTTTATTCCCAACTAAAGTACATATTAGATGGTGAAACAGAGACATTTTACTATTTCATGGAAAATATTATCTCATTTTGAATTTGATGCCAGCAACACATCTCAAATAAGTAGTTCCAGGGTGATGTTTAGCTTTTTTTTAACATCTGTCTGTAAACATCTGGGAAATGAGGAGACCAGTTGCTAGAGTTTTAGGAGAGGAATTTCGTCCCGTTCTGGTCTGATGCAGGATTCTACCTGCTCAATGATCCTGGACTTTCATTTCTGGATTTTTGCTTCCATGATGCTCCAGATGTTTTGTATTGGTGAAAGGTCTGGACTGCAGGCAGACCAGTTCAGCAGCCAGACTCTTCTCCTGTGAAGACATGCTGTTGTGATGGATGCAGGATGTGGTTCAGCATTGTCTTGTTGAAATCTGCAAGGCCTTCCCTGAAAGAGATGTTGTCTAGATGGGAGCAGCTGTTGCTCTAAAACCTCCATGTACATTTCAGCATTGATGGAGCTTCACAGATGTGGAAGCTGCCCACGCCATAGGCAATAATACAACACCATATCATCAGAGATGCAGGCTTTTCAACTGTCTAATGGTAGACTGGAGGCTCAGTCTCCTCTTTATTGTGCAGGACACGGCATCCATGGTTTCCAGAAAGAATTTAACATTGTGATCCATCTGACCACAGAACAGTTTCCCATTTTGCCTCGGACCATTTTAAATAAGCTTTAATCCAGAGAAGACAGCAATGTTTCAGGATACTGTTCACATATGGCTTCTTCTTTGTGTGATGAAGCTTTAAACTGCATTTATTGATTTAGAATGAACTGTGTTTACAGTGATTTCTGGAAATGTCCCTGAGCCATGCAGTGATTTCCAGTAAAGAATAATGTCTGGTTTTAATGCAGCGCTGCCTGAGAGCCCCAAGATTACAATGTCCAAACTTTTTTGGGAATTGGGTTTTAATATTTATTTTTTATTTTGTCTCCAATTTTATTCAATCCATGACACATTCAGTTGATTATTCAACTTTATTCATCGAAATGTGTCACCTTTCTCCCTCCATACTCCCCCAGCTTCCCCTCCTGTCTCCACAGTAGTCCCACAGGAATTATTTCTGCCAGGAATCAACAGTAAAGAGGCTTTTTTTAAAATCAGAAAACTGCAGCTGCCAGTGAAATAATGAGTCATTAGCAAGCTTTATCACTAATGAGTCTTTATTTTATTTCACGTTTAGGTCTTTAATTTCTCATCAGTCATCCTTTAATTTTACCTTTAACTGTGCAGTTGCCTCATTTTGAAAGTGTTTGAATCAGAGAAGTTAATTAATCACTAATCGTGATGATGAGTCATCACTGCTGACATGGTTTACACATGTGAGTGATGGATTAAAGTAAATAAATGAGCACATCTGTGTGTAAAGACAAATGTTCTGCTGCTGATGGGACACAGTTGGTTAAAGTCCAGTAGATTGAGCAGCTTGCTGCAAACGTCAGGAGTCTTCACGCCTCATTATGAGCTTTAGTTTCTAAATAAAAGGTCAGTTTTCACCACAGCAGAGAAAACAAAGACACACTTCAACTGTTTACAATTAAATCCTGCAAGCATCCACTGCTGCATCCCCAAGCCAAAGAATAAGTCAGTCTCTGTTTCTTCTCTAGATTCAGGCTCAAAGGAGACTCAAAGACCTGATACTAGTTCGATTCCAGCATCTGGGTTATCTTCCACTCTTGTGTTTTCCATTAACCCTAAACTGGTATTCTAACAAAATGGGTTTGATGTGTCTGTGGAACCAAAGTGTACAAATTTCCCTGCAATAACGCAGCTGCGCCTTTAAGGAACCGCTGTATTACGTTACTATTGCCTTCAGAGGACATGCGCACTGCTGCTCCGGTGTTCAGTTGTATGAGAGAGCAGGCAAGAGTGAACTTCGTGACTCTGACTTCATGTTTATCAATGTTGTGCGTAAATGCTTCTGTAAGTATTATTTTAATTTGTTTATAGTAGTTATTTGTGGGAATATAGTTTGTAGACAGTACACCTTAATGTCTCGTCCCATAAGTTTCAAACTTCGCCTTGTCACCGCCGCCATTACCCACGAGAGCCCTCCTTTTTATACCTACCGCCATTTGGTGGCGCACTGGCACCCTCTTGTGGATAGCTAGTGCAACGACATGTTCAATTTAGTAATTTTTGTTTGCTAATATAACTGCGTTTCTTCCCCTTTCTATGTGAATAATGTACATATTGGTCATAATATTTGTCATAGATGTTTATTTGATACACCATTTGTTACCTTCTTACTGAGTACTTTATGCTAATTATGTTTCTTCAAATTTCCATTACAGCTAAACCACACATACACACATGTTCACAAACCCAAACAACCTGTACTGTTCCTTACTGTGGATTTATTAAAGAAGTCATCAAACCATACGGATCCGCTGCAGTCTTTCTGACCAAAGACTTAGGCCAGACTAGTGTAAACCCAGCCTACAAATAATAAACATTCACACAAAGCACGGCCTAAAACAGTGATTTTCAACCATTGTGTCACTCCTCAGTCCAGTAACAGGACTGACCGCAGAGCTAAAACTATCATTTTAAAAGGTTTCTTAAGAGTTTTGTTTGCTACAGGAATCAAACTTTTTATGAGTAAAAATGGATGTTTTTTTGGACACCTATGAGACCTCCTAATCCCAACCAAAGGAATATATGACATTTCTCACATGCACACCTTAGATTAAATGAACTTTCAGCTGTTTCCTCCCACTGAAAAAGAATCAGTTTTAATAAAAAAACTTCTGCACACCAACTCTATTAAAGCTGACTAAATTATCCTACAAGTTTTGAGTTGTCTGTGCAGATGTGGTGTGTGTATCTGAGTCATGAGTGATGAAGATGTTTTCTCAGTTCTCAGTGTGCTTGTCTGGTTGCAGCACGTTGTGTTCTCCACCTCTGTAGATCTTCTTGCTGTACACTGAACCACCCCCATCAGCAGCTGAATGCCACCTCTTCCAGCACATTAAACATAAAAACACAACATAAAAGGTTGAGATGAGTAGAAATAACATAAAAAATTAGCCTATGTTTTTGTTTTGTTTTTTTCTTTGTTTTTTTTTTTTCTTTTTTTTCATGCACAGTGCAATGACATCATGTTGGCCCTGAGGGTTTTTTGTGAGTCTGCTCTTATTTGCTAAATGTATGTCAAGCTGGGACAAACTATGCGTCTCAAGGCATTCATTTCTGCTGCTATATGGATGACAGACAGTTAAAGTTAATATAATGCCCAGATGCCCTGTTGAAGCCTAGTACCATAGAACTATCCTGTTTTTCTATGTCCTGCATCACTGAAATATAACAAAATTATATGCTTTCACTTTCCTGTAGTTTATAGATTTTAAATCAAACGCTGGCATGTGATCATCGGGAGACCCTGTAAATGCATGTGCCTGAATGGGCGTCTGTTTAGAACACTAGTGAATGTATCTGGATGTTGGTATGGATGGACAAAAATGATGAGGTGGAGGTGTGTGCAGTTGTCTGTTGATGTGGCTGTCTGGGGCTCGCTGCCCTCTGGCACACTTGGGCTACTTCCTCAGAGGTTGGTGAGGGGTGGAGCCTGAGGCTGGATGGGATTAGGGGTATGGATTGAAACTGACTGGATTGGATGGAGTGGAATGAAATGGCAGCATGGATGTGGACGAGAAGGTGGGAGGGGAGAGTTGGCGGCAGGGGGGTGGGTGTATGGGTTGAGAGGGGCATTTGGTGATATGGTTTCAGACATGTGGAACCAGTTGTGGGGGAACTCGATGGGTTGGGCTGGGTCTGGGGTGTAAATTTTAGAGGGATGGGTGGGGAGATTTGGGGGCATTGTGATCTCTAGGGTGCCCAGCCGGGGCACTGGGATGGGCGCAGGCCCACAGTGGTCAACTGTTTGGATTGGCCCTGCCCTCTGGGGTTTAGGGCCATTGAAATTAAAGGTGAAACGGACTAATAGAGCCCAAATGATTTAGCTGTCCGCAGCTTAAATTGACTGATTACAGCCCACTTCAAAATAAAAATCACCTGTCCATCGCAGCGCCAACGCAGAAATAATAATGGATTAGAGTGCTTATCAAGGCACCCAAAGCGCTTTACCTTGTATCCATAAGTCATTCACTCCTCACTCATACCTGATGATGGTAAGCTACTAGTGTAGCCACAGCTGCCCTGGGGCAGACTGATGGAAGTGTGGCAGCCAATCCGTGCCTACAGCCTCTCCGACCATCACTGAACATCCATCCACATTCATTCACCAGCGAAACCGACAGTGGAGGCAAGGAGAGTGAAGTGCCTTGCCCAAAGACAACAATAGATGACTGGGGGAGTGGGAATCGAACTGCCAATCTTACGGTTATTGGACAACCCATTCCACCGCCTGAGCCACTGCTGCCCCAAAGACACGAAAGACACAAACAATCATTTACATTCACTTTAGAGAGAATTTAGAGCGACCAATTAGCCCAACATGCATTCTTTATATACACACACATTATATATTTATTTTGTTTGCTTTTATATAAACTGCCATTATGTGTTCAACGTAGGTCACTGTGGCATCAAACTATTGAGCCAGCAGTGGCATTGAGGCATTTACCACCTGTGGGCTTGGACGCTGCTGTGGAGAAGAGGCGGCGGCAAGAGAGAAATGTTTTAATAAAAATTTTAAATTAAATGTTTTCTGCATCCCTGTTTTAGCATCTTCATTACTGCATTTCATATTTTAAATGATGGTTTCTAGTATAATCTGTTTCCTGTTGCCAGACGTGAACGTATCAGTGTAAACACCAATGAAAACAGATTATGTAACATCCTTTAAGTGGAGATATCTTTGCTTATTTAAAAGCTGTTTTTAATGTTTTAAATTGCACTTTATACTAACAAGTATGGGGGAGACATACAAAGACACATGAACGTGTGCTGATGGTTTCTATTATCAACTGAGATAGATTAATACAGTGGAGGTCACGGTTCTGTCACAAATGAGGCCTTTTAAAAGGCATTTAATAGCATAAAAGTATGATGACATGCAAACACATGTTAACTGGATTTTGGAAGAACTTGGACGGATTGTCAAAAAAGTATATTGACAGAGCGGCGCTGCTATTAGGCAGCATGTAGGAGGGTTATGTACCTTAAAATAAGCATACGTTCTAATTCATGTGCAGCCCGAGGAGGATCCTGCACTGGATGCGACAAAGTTTACAGGTGGGGTTAAGTAAGGAGTAAACAAAGTAAAATCAGGAGTTGGAAATTCATTCTGTAAATTAAGGCAGCAGAAGATTCACCATCAAAAGCTGGTACATCACTACCGGTAAGTGCAAAACGTTAGTGCTCAATTTGGATCAGCACTTACCCACGATAGTGTGCACTACAGAAGGTAGTGCTTAGTGCGCACTACACACTACCTTCCAGTGCACTCATGTAAGTGCGCGGTTTGAGACACTCGTTTGTTCCCATCTGTGTTGGCCTTGCAGTGGACTGGTGACCTGTCCAGGGTCTACTGGCCTCTGACCTGTTAAAACGCTGGCATAGTTTCCAGCCTGTCACTGATCACGGTCAGAGACCGTAGCACGAAAGGAGGGCCCAAATGCAGAACACTGAGTTGAGGGAGGAAATTAAAAGTGTTTATTTATAGTTAATGTGAGAAGCTTGGTCGAGGAAGCACTTCCTATGAGAAGACAGAGGGTTAGTGTGGATCTGATGAGAGGTGTGGGAAATGACAGCAGAATCAGCGGCTTACTAGGATCCAGTGGTGGTATGACGGTGGAGGGGTAAAGCCAGGGAAGTATCTCCAGTTGCGGTGAGAGAGTTAGGTGGCAGGCAGGGCGAGCAGGCAGGTACAAACTTTAGGTGGTGAGCTGGTGGAAAGAGAAGTCCTGGTCCCAGCTGCTAGTCAGTTCCAAGGTGTGAATAACAAGGTGCTGAGGAGTAGAGATAACAAGGTCAGGTTTAAATGCAAAGCGGTACGAGTAAATCACCCCAAGACTGGCCTGATTACCACGCAGTAATGAGAAATAATCTGGCGAAGACTGGAGCTCCTGCTTGTCCCTAAATAGCAGGGAGTTGAGCAGGATAACGAGCCGGATGATGAGCTGCAGGTGGTGTCAATTGAAGCTCCAGACTCCGCCCCGAGTCCCCATGGCAACCTGCTCCACCCTACCTGCAAACTCAGACACACACAGAGCACAACCATGACACCCACAACCCATAATGGACAAAGCGGTTCACGTAATGAATGAATAATTTAAATATAAAATCTTGGTGAGCTCGTTTAGGGCTCTACATGGTCAAAAGCCATCATTATGTTTTATAATTAGTCTTAAATCAGAATGTTGAAATCTTTCAGAGACTAAATAAACCTTACTCGCTGCACTTTTTAAAACAAAAGAATTTTTGTTCTGTTTTTTTCTCCACAGCAGAGGAGAAAAGTGGAAAATTCAGAAGACTACAAGGACATGAATTTTAAATAACCCAGACTGAGCCATCAGTGTTTCCTTTCTCATACTTTATTTAATTCTGTGTCAAAGTTTCAGAAACTAAAAGTTCAGACGGCTTCCAAATGATTTCTATGAAGAAACTTTACAAAGATCAGTAAAGGAGTTTACTCTGACTGGTGAAACACGGCTGAGTCCCACCTGCAGACAGCTTTTCAGGCTGCTTGGCAGGTGTGGGTGGCTTGAAGTGTCCTGCAGAGAGAAAAACAGGTGAGAGTCTGAGGAAAAAGTCAGACAGCATCAAGGATGGAGAGGTGAGCTGCTGTGTAACATCGACTGTCAGCTGCTGCTTTGACATGTCGGCCTGCTGAGAAAAGAAAGAAGAAACCTCCATCTTTCTTTTTTTATTCAACCTGACACGTTCCATCTGACAGCCTTCATCTGCCGATGCACCAAAAGATCCAGCAGACAAAGACATTTTAAAAGTCCACCCCTGTGACCGCATCACCTCAGTGAGATTTAGGCCTGTCGTAGAGCTTTCCTCCTCAGGCCACAACGCTGCTACAAACACACAAAGTACAGCAGCCTGTTGGTTCAAATGAGTAACAGAGATAAAGGATATAAAACCTTCAGTTTATATTTTATTCTGGGACTGATCATTATATTTTACACACTTGCTCAAGGCAGTAGTGTTGCAGATAATCTGTAAATGTACTTCAATTCAGTTTAGGTAACAAAAGATCAGTATCTACAGCTGGACTCAATGCACCCTGTAAAATAATAATATCTATAATAATAATGATAATAATAATAAATCAACCACAGCATAGTGAGTGCCTAATACAGAAGGCAAAACAAAGATCCTTTTCTTTATTTTTATTGAAAATGAATAAAACAGTGTTGAAAGTTTGTCACAGAGAAGTCATTTTCAACTGTAATGTGCTTGAGACTGAAACTCATCTCTACCGAGCATTGCCACCCAACCCAAGGACAATTAAATACATTAAATCTTCCCCAACATCATCATTAAGTTTGTATTAACTTAGCTGTTTTATGGTCAAAAGGTTTATTCCAGCTGAAGAAAACTGAGCTAAAGTCACTTTGACTCTGCGTTAGGAAATTAATCATGAACGTCCAGATTATTAAGATCAAGGAGAAAAGATTTATTTATTTATTCATTCATTCATTCATTCATTCATCTTCCTAAGATATAATAACCCTCGATATACTCAGAGTTGCGACATCTGTTGACTTCGCCGTAAGAGTGGTCAAGTGGGTCATGGAGCCTCCAATAGTTCCAAAC
Source organism: Melanotaenia boesemani (assembly GCF_017639745.1). Classification (NCBI taxonomy): domain Eukaryota; kingdom Metazoa; phylum Chordata; class Actinopteri; order Atheriniformes; family Melanotaeniidae; genus Melanotaenia; species Melanotaenia boesemani. Next base: position 9,320,582 of record NC_055684.1, read on the forward strand.
AAACCCTGTGCTGCTGGACTCTACTACAGAACAGACAGCAGCGATCGGATTACTGAGGGTGAAAACTAAATAAACATATTATTGCTGCACATACACGTTTGTCACTGAATGCATTATTATGTTAATGTTGATTTAAGTGATGATCAAGTCATGTTTGACAATATATTAAATAAGAGTAACCAGTACAATAATTTCATACATTTTTGGAGGGAAATATTCATCTAAACCAACAAGCTAGCATTTATTAAAGATCAGACATGATGGTCCTTATTAGCCTCTATATTTCCTACTGCTAACCATCCTTACAATTCACTTTTACAGCTTACTTTCATCTAATTATTAGAGCCAGCCATGTGATAGCATGAAATGTCCCAGCAGTATGGACTTAAAGTCAAAGACACAATGCAGACAACACTGAAGATCCCCTTCAGACAGAACTCTGTCTCTCAGCTGCATTTCAGCTGTTTGTATCTAAGTCCAAATCTGCACTGTCTCTCTTAAGCTGGAATTAATAACAGAAAACTTCATCATGCTTAGTTTATGTTCTTCCCTTTTTGTCTTGTTTTTTATTTTAAAGTATGCTTCATATATTACGTTTTTAATGTCTTTGTAAAGCCCTTTAAATCACCATGTTGTTGAATTGTGCTGTACAAATAAACTTGCTTTGCTTTGAATGTAAAAGGAAACGTCTCACTGAATAACAACTTGGCGTCCAGAGGAAATCTGCTTGTCTGTGTATTGTCTTCTTGTTCCTGTTTTTTAGGACACAAGCAGATGGGGGTCACAGGACCTGTGATTGCAGCTGACTCTACTTCTGCAACTGCAGCATTAGTCAGCAAAACTGTGTCTAGCCAGACCCATATATAAAGGATTCAAGGATCAGTTAGAGGGAGTTCTGACTGTAGCGGGCAGCAGACTCCGTATTGTATTAGTCCAGTGGACAGATAATACGAATCCAGGATTCTCTAATTGCACATTTTTCATATATGTTGTAATTAATAAATCAGTTAACTGAGAGACATAGTCTGTCATATTTTATATATCCATCAAAAAACATGCAGGAGAAGAATATAAAGAGAAAGGTATAAAGAAATTTGTGTGGAACAGTACCTGATTAAATAGGAAAGTGGGAAATTAGTACCTGTCTATTTTAATACTGTGGGAAGAAGTACCTGTTCTTTATTACTTGTGCATCTTTAAGGTTTTCTCTGACAAATGACAGTAATAGCTAAATTAGCTACAGAACATAAATGTAGAACAGTTGCAACATGAGCTAATATCAATAAGTGTTACCAAATAAGTGAACAAGTATGTGTGAAAAAGTAATGCAAGAGTAAAGAGGGAAGATAACACAGTGATAGTGTGTGAATAGAGATACACAGGGAATCAGTGAAATATAAGTTAATTAGGAATCAAATTTAAGTCATTACTACCAGTGATTGTTGGAACATGAAAAGCAAAAGGGGACAAGGCAGTTTTAAAAAATATTTAAACAGTTAAACAACATTTAATGGAGAAGTCAGTAGGCTCTGGATAATTACGTAACAGGTCAACCACTTTGTGATTTTCTATTACATGTAATGGTTATATATAACATTTTACAGACAAGAAAACAGTCAATCATGGTGAATTGTGCAGTATTTGGATACTCAAACTGGTCTGACAGGCTTCCCAATGTATGGATTCCTGAGGGAGAACAGTAAAAGATGTGGCTTGTAACGGTCGGCAGGAAGGATATAAAAATATTTTAATATAGCTGCACGAATAAGCAACAATAAGAAACTGTGTAAGGTACATTATGTCTATGGAGGTGACAGAACAATACCTTTTTATTAATTTTTTAATATGTTTCCACTAACCTAAGTCATATTGAACATCAAATTCTATGAATCTATGAATAACAATGCACTCGATCAACACACTAAAACAAATAATATAAGACCGTGACCACACTTATTCAAACTAAACAAAAATGCTGGGAGGCCATGGGGTAAAAGGACAATATCTACAACATACAAAAGCAAAATACATTTTAACAAAAACTTATCACATTGAACAGACATAAATATTTTATTGCAGGACGTCTGACAGAATGTAAATGCATTTTCATGATAAGACACGACATTGCGTCGACTTACCTCTGACGAACGAAATGCATTGGTGATGAATGCAGTCCGATCCAGTGTTTGGAACTATTGAACGTGTACAGTAACCCAGAAGTGCGCCGCCATTTTTTGTACATGGGAGTCAATGAGAGTGTTGCGACTCTGAGTACATCGAGGGCTCTAATAATACCTTAAAGATCAAATTCCCCCGGATCAGATGTTGTGGCTCATTTCCTCAGACTCTGATTGGTCGGCACATGTGTCAAATCAACCAATGAATGAATGAATATATTCTTTATTTTAAAATATAAAAACTAATTAACAAGCAAACAAACCATCGTATCAACATAGTGAGGATGTTAGCCGTAAAATTCATGGACTGTCATATTAAAAATAATTGACCATTTTATGTTACTGTAAAAAAGAAGGAAGCTAATGGTCATCTAATAATTCCCATCTTTAATAAAAAAAATACTTTCCACTCATTTATAAAATACTATATTATATACTATATGTACTCTTTTCCGTATACAGAACCATGTTCTTTTTAGTTATTTACAGTGAACGCAAAACTGTCTTTTATGTATTTATATATAATTATACCTAATGAACAGTCACTTTGACAACCTTTAGAATATTTTCCCCTACAGCCAATCCATATGCTGAATTGTGTGTTATTTAAAATAATTGTTGTTAAACTGGATCATAGTGGTACATCGTTTTAATTTCCTCATTTAATACCACAGACCTCCGTTCACATGTTCATCAGTGCTGAAACCCCCCTGATGGGCAGTGCCAACCCCAATGAGAAATGCTAGCTCAGAGGAACAGACCCTCAGAAGTAGATTCAGTCCCCCTGACAGTCTGGAGACCTTCCCTGAATATTCCACAGGATGTCTTAAAAGCTAAAATGAGTCAAGAAAGAATTTTTATGGCTTCTATTAGCTCCACACAGGAACAGCAGGGAGGATTTTAACCCCCAACCCCCTCATTTTTCTTGTCCGAATTTAGATTTATGCTGTAATTGCTTCTCTATAAGACTGTTTATATTATAAGTAGGACAGTTCCTCACATGAAATAGTCCCACTAAGGAATTCCCAGGAAGCTGTTCATGCTGGGTTCGAGTCTGCACATTTATATGGCTGAAGGCAGCATGAAGAGCAGAGCTGTGGCACTAATGTTGTGCTACAACCTTGGTAGACAACATAATTTTACACATAAACCCACACTCTGTCTCCTGCTGTAAGGGAGGAAAATCACCATCAGAGTCAGAGTGCATCTCCCACCAGGAAGTTGGGGTTCTGCCCTTCGACCTGCTGTAAATGTGGGGTTTAGTATTCAGAGCAGAGATGCTCCCTCGTTTAGATCAGTGTGATCTGACAGCCGGCGCGTGATGGCAGAGTTGGATCTGAGGAGCAGAGCTTATATAAGGCAAATCTCTGAATACTTTACACAAATCCTCTCTGTCTTACACACAAACACTGCAGGGGTGTATGATTACATCTCATCTAGAGAGAGGCTTCGATCAGTTTGCAGCTCCTCACAGCAGCAGGCGGAGAGCCTCAAGCTGCGCAGGCTCTCATTTAGCCGCTCATGTTGCTGCATTTTAATATGATGGAGTATGCAGCGCCAAGCTCAGAATTACAAAGCAGGCAGCTGATTGATTATGCATCTTGAATGCTCTCACAAAAGCAGCGAAGAAAACTGCTTAACCAGTTTTGCCACATGCCGAACTTCCCCGCATCAGTTCTGACCGACTAACCCTCTGTGATATGCATTTAAATTGGCTGCCATCTCCACAAGTGGCTGCTGAGGAGGAGAGTCGGGAAGAGTTTTTCAGCAGGACGCCACCATCCATTTCACTTCCTCAAACTAAAGCACTCACCAATGAAAATACATATATTAGTTCATAAGCTGCTGTTTCATAAGTAAAATAAGCAGTAAGTGCCAGATTCAGTTCGAACCTTTAGGAACTAATCCAGCCAGCTTGTTGGGTTGGGATGATTGATCAGAGATCAGAAACAGGGTTTATTTAACATCACTTAAACACTCAGTCAGATTAACTAAAAGGTTATACATGGTGTAAACTGAGTTTTAACTGTGCCTGGAAAAGATAAAAAAAAAGGAAATGCTTTTTCAAAAAGAAGTTAACAGCGATTTTGTCGCTGTTCATGTGGCATAACATGCATTCATATGAGTTCCCCTTTCAGAAGACAGTATGTTTATAAAGGCTGTTTACAGGAGGCTGTTTTGCAGCTGAATGTGATTGTGTCATCTCTCAGTTCCTCACTGTTGATGTTTTGCTGTAAACTCCATGTTAAAGTCACACTACCTAACTTTCCAACCATAAAACTTTGAGTTCAGGAGTTGTTTATTAGCACAGTGACATCTATTATGTGCATTTATGGAGCTGTCGCTGTCCAGCAGTGTCCAGAGGCTTTCTTTGGGGACACCACGTAATAGTGATGGTAAACCCGATTTTTTACTGAATTAAGTTTGAATGAGTCACTCACCAAAATGAATTAGAGTCATTTGAGTCAGTTACCCGGAGAACACATGCACACAAGCTTCACCTGCTCCCATTTTCGACTGATTCATACCACTAAAACGACTGAAAATAAGCTATTTCATTGTGAAAATAAAAGTCAAGTCATATCAATCTGTGGACCTTTCAAAAAAAGGTCCACACATTTCAAAGGGAAAACTTTTGTTTTTTATTTCTAACTCACACAGGTAATTGAATATAAATGCAGCTGAGAAAATTTACAATGCTTAAACAGTGCAACTTTCAAAGGAATAACTATGTACAATATACATGTGCAAAAGTAACATTTTTTCTTCAAAACCAGCCTCCTGACAAATAGAAAATAAATGGTAAAAACTTAAACCAAGTTTAAATTTGCAATATCAAATCAAATTAAAATAATGTTCAAATGTTGTCTTCAATGTGAAACTTCCTCATGAATTCGCATTTAGGAAAACAAACTCACGAACCTTTCCAGGACTAAAACGGTTTGTCCTGCTTTTGAATAGATTTGCTCTGATGGAACTAATGTCGCCACAATGCGGAGTCTTGTCTTTATAACATCACAAGTTTTCCTGAACACAACGGCACAAGACTTCCACCATTCAAGATGGTCCAACATTGGAGGTAGGAGCTGCTCTGACAGGAACCCTTTATTCTCCAGCATTGCCTCTGTTGCGGGGTTTTGGACCCCTGGCCTCAGAAATGCAACCCACTCCTCTAAATCAGCCCAAATAACAGGCACTGACTCATTGGGAGGATTCACTTGTGGGTTAGCCTCGTCTTCCTCTCTGCTGGGTGTGGCTGGTTGGAGTGGTCTCACTGACCTCGATGCTGCCCCCCATACATCGTTGTCCTCATTCCTCATACTTCCATGCGTCTTTTGCCTTGCCATGGTTGTTAAGTCAGTTCCTTCACTAGAGGGCAGTGCTAAGTTCAGAGTGTCAATGTCAGCTTTAGACACCGTTTGGCAGCAGTAATGCGTCGCTGTAAAGTTGTTTCCAACCGCGAACACGCCCTAAACACTTACAAACAGTCTTTATTCAAAAGGTTGCACAATTTCCAGTTGTTGTCCTTGTCTTCATTCTTCTTCTGCTTTTTTGTTCCCTTCCTGATCCTGTTCTTCTTCTCTGGTTTGTTTTTCACTGGTCTCATGTCAGCTATTCTGCTCAGCACTGCAACAGCGTCAAGCTACGGATAGCTAAATCCTCTAAAAACCCACCAAGTTATGAGCTTAACTAACGCAGGAGACAGACTAAACTGTTCTTCGAGTATCCGTCTTCTGTGTCGAGCATACATGCTTTTAGAGGAGGATGGTAAGTGCAAACCAAGGGTGCATTACTTGTCAAAATAATTTAGTGCTTTTGAGCGGTTGTAGAAACAACAAATCAGTTTTTGGTTGTCTAGTAAAGAAATGTATCATCACAAAGTATAGTTAGCTCCGTGAGCTGCTCAAATTTTAGCACAGCATGAGGTCAGAGTTTGATATAGACAGTGAGGAGAGGTTAGTTGTCAGTGTCTAGCTGCTGTCTGCCACCCACTTGCTCAGTCCCATCCAGGCACATCTTAGCTAGTGTTGTGGAGTACTTTCTGACTCTTGATGCCATTGTGTGGTTTATTTTGTGCAAGCAGGTGTTGTGGAGAAATAGTCTGTGATGGTATTTTGTAGTTTATTGTCCTTGATAATATTCTATAGTTTTGTGGTGGTCTGGTTGACAACCTCTCGTCTCTTCTCTGTGCCGTATGGTTGTTTCTTCTTTGGCGTCCTTGGTGTCTTCATAGCCATTTCTGTGATATGATGACTACATCATATGAAGATCTTCTCCTCTGGATCATACTATTTTGTAGCAAATTGCTTTAAGCTTATGATGTGACAAAAAATACTTTCGGGTAAAAGAAGAGCTCCGGACATCAGCTTTATGTGGAAATTATGATGGTATATTACAAAAAGTGACATCGTAAACAGATATGCATCTCTGTGAGGTCTCTGAAGCCAATCATAGAAAACCGACCGACCAGATGTGTAAGTCTCTCTTATATAGTTTTCAAACAAAGAACATTCCTCAGTCCTGAATCGGCCAATCATAGATCAGACACAAGTTTACATATAGGATGTTCGTGTGTGCTTCTCCGAATTTCATGTTTATATCCTGTGCTGGGAACTTCTCTAAGATGCAGAGTACAGTCCTTTAAGATAGACCCTTATAAGAAAACAATCTACTGTGAGTGTGTCTTACACTCCTAGAAGCCTATAAGCCTGTCCATGCATGGATTCAAAAGCAAAGAGCAGTCTGCTTACAACTGCAATGAAGTATAGTCCTAATCTATGTATTTTTAAGTAATTCTAATTATCAAATGTTGAGAATAAGATACTTCACTAGCAATCGACCGATCTATAAGACCAGTTCTAATAGCTAGCACCTGCTAATTTGGTCTGGAGAATGACTGGTGTTCACCTGGGAACGGCAGAGTGGTTTAGTGGCCATTGATACCAGGAACTGACCTGAACGCTACTAGCTGTTGTCACCCACTTGCTTCCTCAGACCTATTAACATGGATGGTAGGTAATGCCCACTCAGGTGGAAAGTGGACCCCCAGCTAGCATCTTCTCATCTTTGCTAGCTTCTCATTTCATCCATTCCTCACAGCACATGCTAATTATCTGTACAGTCTCACTCCAAAATCATTTATTTTTCAAATGGTTATGGTGGATATGATTGTGCTCCACAGACCCTTTCACAAACAAGAATGAATTTACAAAACCAAATTTCACTAAAAAAAAGTCATGTGTCAGGTACGTTTCTAGAACAGTTATGGTCATGCATCAAACTGATGTGTCAGATGATCTTACATTGAAGTTTGAATTCAGCATCACTATAATGTTACTGTAAAAATGTGTTCAGTGTCTGCTTCCATCTATGCTGGCTGCTGCAAAACAGCTTTTAATCTTCAGATACAAAACTTTGTTTGCTCATCTAAATTAATGCAAGATAAAACTTAAACAAATAACAGCAACCATAAATAATGAGATAAAAAGTTTGCAGAAGCAATTAGCAGCTGATTGAGCCATTAATTACTAGTGAAATAAAGCATGTCTTTTATCTGCAGCTGTGAGGAAGAGGAGCAGAGACTGTAAAAAAAACATCTGTCACCTTCTGGAGAGAAATGTAGAAAGAAGATACACACTGCTAAAAAGAATAAAGGGAACACTTAAAAAAAACACAAGTGCATGTGCTCACACACACCTCGCAAGTGAGAATGAAATGAAATTTCATCACATGAAATGAAATGAATGAAAAATACTTATTAATTGAGGAAAATTACACATTAGAAATTAAATCTGCTGTCACTAACCGAAAGAATTTTCATTCTCTAAACATCCAAGTCATATGTGATTCAGACATGTTGCTCACTAAAGCAGTTGCAGGTTGGCCTGATCTACCATGACTCATTCATTCTAAGACACAGCAGAGTGGGATGCAGACTGGAGGCTGGAGCGTCTAGAAGTGATGCAATACTTATGAAACATTCAAGAGGTAGAGTTTTTTATTTCATTTTTTTTTTCACAAGCATGTCGAGTGTCCCAGTTTCTATCAAGATGGTCTTTATTTTCCGTAACTACTTGGCCATCACACGAATAGATGACCGTGTCCCTCTGCACCTGCAGGATGCTGTGTGGCATCTCTGGCCTCACCCTCTCCAACCACTGCTGCAGCACCGCCCACCCAGCTGGGACACCCGGTAGCTAGAAAGAAATATTATTTAACACTTAATAACCATTTGCCAACCTCAGTTGTGTCTGTACATGTTTATTTTATAAATTAAAATAAAGGGATAAACTACTGGCATCACCGGGTGCATCTGACATTGCGTTGACAGCATCTGTCACCTGCTGCTGCTCCTCTGCTTTTCTGGCACTGGTAATGCCCACGTCGTGCCCACCAAACAAAAGCTTTTTACGTTGTGGTCCATCAGGATCTCAGTCTCGCATTCTGAAAAATTTATAATTTATTTAAAAATTCCACTTCTTCGCTCTGTTCCCCTCCTGACCCATCATGGTAATTATAATTGAAAAATATTTATCAAAGACAATTACCCGACCTTTTAGGTGACCTCCTTCATGTGTGCCAACTTCAGAATTGATTCTGATTTATAAACTGATAAAGGCGTAAGATGTGCATGAGCACTTTTTTATATATCCGGATGTTTTTGTGTGCCACATTTCCTATTTTTCCTACAAAGATATTTGCTGTGTCCTAATGTCCACCCTACTTCCTAACCCCTCGTTCACTACATAGGGCTGCACTATATAGCACACTACATAGTGACTCATTCTCGTGACACAGCCGTAGTCATCTTTGCTACACAGTTTTATAAATGAGGCCCCAGATCACAGGAGAACCTAACTCCTGTGGAAATTCCTCAAGACAATTTTCAGTCATGTGTGTTGCCTCCATGTGCCTGAATGCTGTTCCTACAACGTATGGGAATGGTGCTGATGAGACGACTGATGTTCTCCTCTGTTTGAACTTAGACACTTGGACTCTTTAACTTATTCATTTAATTATGTTATTTTTCTTTGGCTTATCTTTTGGAGTCACCAGGCCTCGGTTACCACGAGAACTTGGAGAAAACTTGAAAAAGGCAGCTTTTATAAGGGGCTAGAATGGCTTTAACAGAGGTTACAAATGGATTTAGGAACAAATTGGACTGGATTGGATTTTGGGGGTGATCCGAATCACCGTCTGGATCCAGGAATTTTGCTGCAGACCAACATTATTTGTATTTCTGACTCTACATTTGCATTTCTGTGGATGTTTGTTTTTGTTATTGTCAGAACTGCTTGGTCCTCAAATTTCCTTTACGATCAATAAAGTATTTATCATTCTACTGACAAGGTGGAAAGTAGATTTATTCAGTTCAGAAACAGCCTAAAGGCCCATTTAAGTTCCGTTACATACGCAAATAAGTTTGCCCGTTTCAATGGATAGCCAAGCTCCATGAAAACTGACCAAATTATGTGGTTAACCGATGCAGGAGATCAAAACGGTCCATCCATCTGCGTATCCATCCATCTGCGTATCCATCCATCTGTATCCGTCCATCTCCGTTGAGCATAAATGGGCCTTAATATACAAACAAAGGCAAGGAGCACAAGGAACAACTGGGACAGAATATGAAGAAATTAGAACAAGGATTTGCTAATGGACAAAAGAAACCAAAGGCTTTACATACTGAAGGAGCAACAATCAAATGAGGAGCAGGTGGAGCAATCAAAGAGAACAGAAGCGGCAAGGGCAGGATGTCTACACAATAAAACAGGAAACAAGACAACTAAGATTAGAAACTAAAGAACATACCAGAACATAAAGCCAACATGGACTAAACTAAAACCCAGAGGTTGGATTGGCCTGAATTACAGTGTCACAATCCATAATTTAAAGCCTATTTATGGTCAGTGCTAAATAAATAAATTTACAGTTTCCTGTTTGTTTTTAACCTTTCTTTGAAATGTATTTTATATAACTTTGGTCAGCGTTTTCTGTTTTTAACTTTGGTGGATAATTATAGAAATATATAAACTTGATTTGTACATCCAGCTTTCATGAAGCTCGATTTGATGCCGTTTTCCAACCTGTGATTCAAAAACAACATGGAGGAACTTCAGAGTTTAAAGATTTCTTCCATAGATCATTACAATTAGATTACTTTTTTGTTTTCTATTCTAAAATGAATATAGCATAATTGAACTTTTCTGACACATTGTGATCAAACTCTAGCTTCTAACTCCCCAGAGGTTAGCACATTTCACTTATTCACACTTTTCATGAAGATGAAATCATCTTTTTTTTTAAAGTGAGCTGCTTGTGATGAGTGTGGGAGTCTCATGTTCACGTTATATGTATAAATCACTTTAAATCATTTTGTCCTGGAAGTCACCTGCTGGTTTTTCTCTTCTTAATCTGACAAATCTTCATTGCTCCCACAGAAATGTGAGTTATTCTGTCAGCAAAGCTAAAAAGCTGCGGGGGATTCAGCATCCTAAGTGAGGTTTAAATTTCTGTGAACAAATCCTCCACCAAACCAAAGCAAACATCTGTTAACTGCAGATGAAGATAAATGACGGTGACCTTCGCAGCAAAGCTGGGACAGAAAATTAGCTTCTCGTTTCTTAGAAGAAACATTAAGTAGTCAAAGACATCGCAGAGTTCAGGGTTATTTGCTTTTAATGAAGTCCCAACATGTAGGTTTTAATGCATATTATTCTCTTCACGAGGGGTCATTTCTATAGTTTAAGAGTCATTCCATGACACCTCTGTCACCTTTTAAGGTGTATTTCATCTATTGGGTCACCAAACTTTATATTTAAACAGCTTTACAAATACTTTGAAATGCATCCTTTAAAATAGTGTAAAAATAGTTAACTAAATTGTATCCTTTTAGGAGAAATAATACAGTTTTTTCTCTTGACATCACCTTTTGGTCATGTCCCTCATAGCCTTAATGAAAGTTTACTTTGAAAATACCAGATAAAACTAATTAAAATGCCAATCAATTTTTATATCAACCTAAACATCTATTTGTGCTCTTTCGTTGGTAATGTTTTATTTTCTTCAAAATCAATTGTTAATTATTAATTGAAATCACATTAATTCTGTACCTGAGTAACCGCTTAACCCCGTTACACGAATGATCCCACCCCCATAAATACAATGGTATGATCCATAATTGCATGTACATCAGGAAGTGACACTGAAGTCTTTTGGACCACAGGACCACAGTCACTGCCACGTAACTCCCATCTTTTCCTTTATTTTGGTCATTTATCTTGTGATTTTGTGGTTGTCAAATGCAATGACTCAACACCGCAACACCAAAAGATGATAGAAAACTATTACCTACTGAATTTGTTTTTGTTATTTCAAGAATATATGCTAATTTTGAATGCCATGCATGCCATGTGTTCTCTTTCTGGATTTCACTACACGGAGCAGCAGCCATTTTGTTCAAAAATCTCAACCCCGTCATGTTCAACCCTGTTATGTTTTTTACTGTAACAGGGTTGTGAGATTGTGACAGGGTTGAGATTTAATTTATTTGGTTGTTAAGTTATCCAGTTATTTCAATTAGTTATTATATTCAACTTACACTCTTTTACTGCATGCATGCTGAATGTGATTTATATTCCAAGTCAAAGATGTGGGTAAGATGGCACCAACAACAGCAGCAGAAAAGCAGAGGAAGCATCCGGAACACCTTAATGATGAAGATGATTTGTATCCAGGCATCATTCTAAACATACAAGGAACATATGTCCAGGTCAAATGCATGCATCATGTTGGGTCAAAACGATTCTTTTGGCCACATCAGGATAATTTTCTCTGGTTTGAATATGTCCTTGAACTCATTCCACCCCCACAGAATGTGATGTGACAAAGCAACATGTGGAAGTCTTGAAAGAGGTGTGGAACAAAATTAATTCAATGACACACAAGGCACATTCATGCGTATATAAACAGACACACACACTGATGCAAAAAGACTCTGACATGGACATAGACGCAGGTGCTGAAACAGACAGACACATTGAAATCATTAGTTATTTGTTTAGTTTTATTATTATTATTATTACAACCACTTCATCAATTTACAAGTTTAATTCTATGTTATAGGAGCAAGGACAAAGTGACTTTTAACACACCTCCAATGAAGTGTACCTACACACACACACACACACATACTCATTATGTTACGTGTGAACAATTAATTTCACAATGTTTGACTGTTAGTTGTTAATATGCTGTTGTGATTGTTTCTTTTACTTTAGATTAATAAAACTAATTTCAAGTGAAATTTGTGTCTGGTGTTCTGAGACATTTTGGTTAGATAGAAAGTCCTATACATTGAATTTGAGAGTAAACAACTATTTATATGCAAAGTTGTATTTGTTGCTTCAACCCCGTTACCATCTTCAACCTGCTCATGCTAGTCTCAACCCCGTCACACCTACATTTTCATCTATTATTTTCTAAAAACGTTGAAAAAATGATTTAATGTTTGTTGACTTTTGTCTAAAATATTGCGAGCTATGATATGATCATTGATTTTTATTACAAATGATTCAGTTAAACAAAATTTTTGTTGAATATTTATGAATGATTTCACTTATTAGTTACATTTCAGGATTTAATAGAGGAAAAATGTGTGATTTTATGTTATTGTTTAATTTAAAATGACTGATTTAGTATGGGGGACATCTGATTAATGTGAAAATACTGATTTGTTTAGAAATACGTTTTATGATATTATTCAGATTACCTCCATCGTGTACATAATGGGGTTGAAGAATTACAGTGACCACATCTTGAAATAATGATGAATAATTAATGAAAACTGTGTTTTTCTGATAGTTAAATATATTCTTAATGATGTGGGGTATACATACAAATAATGCATTTTGGTAAAAAATGTTAAAAATACCTAAGTCAATTTTAAACCATTCTCATGGAATGACTCTTAACTCGTTTCATATGAATGGTGTGTTGTGATGAACAAAACTAAAACAAAGTCCTGGGTCTCATCCTTCATGTTTGAATATTAGTAATTCCTATTTATTTACTTTTGTTTAACCTTTTTCTATAAGGTGATCCCTTTGAGACCAAATGGCTCATGTTCAAGAGAGGCCTGCTGTACATACAGCCTTCCAGAATATGTCTTGATGTTGGTTTTTCGATGGATGCTAATCATGCCGTTGTCTAACAAGTAAAAACAGTCTGAACCTGAACCATATCTGTTGTTATTCCAGTCGAAATGTCTCATAGGGCCTGATCTACGAAGGGTTTGCTTGTGTGAAAAACATATACAAACTTAATAGCACACGTAAAAACATGTTGCAGTTGATTTACTAACCTTGCACACAGAGGACTGCGTCAGTTAAATGAATTAAATAATGCTCTCAATCCATTCATTTGCAATAATTATATGAAATATGGGTGTGTCTATTGGAACACTAAAATATTGGGAGGAGCAGATGCAAATAGATCAGTGTAGCACACACAGTGTGACTTGCCAAACTTGAAACTGGCTGTACTGCCTAATTTTGAAAGCACATTTGAAAGTCAGGTGCAAACGGGCGCAACTTTACACACAAATGGTAGCAGTTATTGTTGCAAGGGGAGGCGAGACATCTCAAAGGCGACAGACAGACCACATCTTTTCTGATCATGTAAATATTTTTGGAATGCCAGAGGCAAAGATTATTGACACGTATGGATGTTGCTGTGTTGAATGCTGTTACACAGGATGGGCTGTTGCTCCTGCACTCTGGGTCTGCTGGCATTGACAGCCCTCACCACCACCTGTACACAATCTTTGATCTCTCCCTAAAGGGCATTAATGACCATCGTCAGCCCAGATGCAGCACAGACCACCTGCAGAGTGTACACTGCAATGCACCCTCATGAGCGCACACAGAACAAACTCGTGCGTAATAAAAGGTGCCACAATGTCTTGGGCTGAAGGTTTTATGTTATGTCAGTAAAAACTATTGTGTTGTCCCACACCTTGCGCTGCAGTCATCTGCTTCTCACTATAAGTGAGATGCACCAGTTGCTAAATATTGGTCAGAGGCATCTCCTGTACCGGCCCCCACCTGACTTATTTGCTGAGGTTTTATTACAAGCTATTTGTTTTGGAACTCGGTTAAAGATGGGGTACAGGTCACCTCCTCTTAACCTCATCTGATGTTCTTATGGATTTATTTGTCCACTAATATCTGTATCTCCATCAGGTCGAATTTAATTTTGCATTTACAGCCTTCCAGCTTTGCTTTAAACTCTCCATGGCAACACCCAATGCAAACTACATCCTCATTTGAATACCGCATTTTGCACCTGTTATCAATTGCACCAACAATCTTAGTTGATCACAAGGCAAATCATAAAACACAACACGTCCAATCCATTTGCAAGTGCATGTAATTTTACTCAACTTTGGCAGATTTTCTCAGTGAGGCTCCCCTTAACGATGGCTAATTCAACATCCATCTTGTATGCTACCTGTACTCTGAACTCTCTCCAGACCTGTTGACTCTTGTCTTATACCCCGCCCTGTCCTTTTATCTCTTTATTTTTCCTTGGCTGCACCCTTCAAAAATCTCCTCCAGCGTTTCTTTGATGAATCAGCCATGGTATACGTTTAAAACAGCCAATGTGTTGATATCCAGTTGCTGGCGTGTGATGTGGTGCATCATGTACGTACAGCCGACAAATCTGCAGCGACTGTGTGATGCTGTCATGTCAATATGAAACAAAATCTCTGAGAAATGTTTCCAACACCTTGTTGAGTCTATAAGAACAAGAATTAAGGCAGTTCTGAAGGAAAAAGGGGTCCAACCCGGTACTAGAAGGTGGACCTGATAAAGTGGATGGTGAGTGTTTATTAAGTAAGTTTATCAACTAACTGTTCAGGGTGTATATCTTTATTAAAAGCTTTTCCTTTGAGCTATTTTGTTTTCCTTCTTTTCGAAATTCTTGGAGGATTTTCTTCAAAGCTGCTTCATTATCAATCTGTTATTTCTCTTATCACTTCTCTAATATCAGATCTGACACCTGAGATTAGTTTGTTCCTTCTCTAATCCAACACTTTGGGTTTAATATGCCCCCAGAGCTGCATTTTGTTTTGCTGTAGTTGAAGAAACACTGATAACGAATCATAAAATCAGAGCACTTCTCAGCTGGATAAAGTAATTGTTCTATTTCCTGTGATATGGTTGATGGCTCTGCTGCTCACCCAACCACCAGTCTGACAGCCGGACTTTCATTCTGCTATTGAAGCACTTTTAGTCCACTGCATGTCTGCTGAAGGTCAGGGACACATTTGGGACTTACAAATCATGCTGGACTTCAGAGTGCCATGCTAACTGCTTCATCCACCCACTCAGCACCACTCAGAGACCACAACCACTTAAATATTAACTGAGCTCATTTTCCAAGAATGAACAAGTCAATTATGAGATCTATTTGCAGCGAATCCCAGAGGATAGAAGAGAAAACACACAGTCAATCAAGTGAACGATCTGGTCTCTGAAGCTGTGTGGAGGCAAGACATTAGAAGCCCCCCAGGGGCAAACAGGGAAGGGAGGAGGGGGCACGCTAATCACAGGGATGTATCACAGTCAGCAAAACAGAATCCTGTTGATGGACATTAAGCAGCCAAACAGAATTTCCAGTCAGGGTGTGAATCAGATCATTCTGATGGCAGCGAACAGGAATGTAAATCTGTTCACTGTTTGGAACAAATAATGATGTAAAATGTGGATTAGATCAGATCCAGAATAAAAGGTAACTACTCTGTCTTCCTGGTATTGGTACTAAATAAAAATTATTTTGTTTTCAACCTGCTCTTTGAGGATCTCAACCTCACATTCAGTATTATTCCCCTCTTTGATCTTCTCCTGTCTTGATTCATCATGGAAGTGATATTGATGAAAATTTATCAGTGGCGTTTATCTTTTACAGCAACCACGTGGGTCGGTCAAAGCGTTCCCTCATGTGTCCCACCTCCTGAGTTAATTGGGATTTATAAATAGAGACGTGTGTGTGCACTCCTTTATAAATCAGGACATTTTATGTGACCGCATTTCTGCATTTCCTCCGTACGCCACTTGTAGTGATCTTTCCTACACACAGTTTAATAAATGAGGCCCCTGATCTGCTAGTAGCCTCATCAGATAAGCATGAGCACCAGAGTAGTGTCCTTCCACATATACCCCAGTTGTTTGTTTTGCATCATTCTTGGTTAAGATGCAGCATTTGGCCACCAGGAAAAGACGATAAGGTCATTCCAAGGAATATAAAGGGGAAATAAATATTATAGGTTTTTTTTTTTTTTTTCATTTTGAGCCATTAATTGTAAGAAATCAAACACTTAACATGAGTGTAGTCTTCACATGAAACTGCCTTGTTTTAAGCAGCTCCTGGTCGTGATGTGTTAAACCACCAACAGGCACCAAGCTGCTTCCCTCCCACCATGACAAACTCTCAGGTGGCGAGTGTTGAAAAGATCTTAGCGCTGACAACAGAGTCATATGTAATTTAACTTAATCTTTTCTACCAAAACCATGTCAGATCAGGAGATTACTGCTCCATATTTTGGCTATTTAACACAAAATGGATAAATATAATTATTTATCCATAACAATGTTAGAGACGTGGTGGATCTGGGGTTTTTGGTCCTCTTCATCTTCCTCAGAACATGCTGCATTGTTGGTTCGTCCCTGTTACTTCTGAAGATGTTTTCATCAGTGAAGGAAGCACAGAAGGATTAAACGACTCGTCAAAGACCCCCGACCGTCTGAGGAAAAGTCTGGAACTGAAAGCAGCTGCATACATGGCAGGATCATTGCTCTACAAATCAGTCAAACCACAACATATCACATGACAGAATATTGGCTCATTTAGATTTTAATGGTAGTAAAACTTTTGGATGGAGGCTTGTTTATTTCTGAGTTGCATCAGCATTTTATATTTACTCTGAGTTTAGGAGCTGAAGAGTCCGGCAGCTGCAGTTCTGGGAAAAGTTTTCAGTGTTTCAGCTCCTCAACAGTTTGGAGCCTTGATGGTTTTGTATTTTCAAATGTTTTTAGTTTTTTCCAGGTTAAATTAGCATTTTTTTCTGCTGTAATATGAGCAGAATGTGAAAATGCAGAAAAACCCCACAGTCCACTTTATCAGGACCAACTAACTAGTACCGTGCTTTGGAGTGTCATCTGATTTTAGGCTGGATCTTCCTCAGGCCAAAGTATGCAGCGATCATGATTTATATAAAAAAAAGTTTATTCATTAAAGTTTGTTTAAAATAACTTGAATTAATCAATGTGATGGAGAGAATGTTAAAGACACAGCAAAAACAAAATGAATAGAAATGGTGAAAGCAACACAAAAAGGACAAAAACAAATAAGACTCAGTTGTAAATGTGTATGAAATTCCCATCCCTCACAGGAAGCAGAGGAAGCCAGAAAACCGTGAGAGCAGATAAATTACAGACTTGGGACTTGAATTTGATCCATGAGATAAACCTCAAACACTGTGTTTGCTAATCTATAAGCAAATCAAGTTTTCTTTTGAGTCTTGCTTTTATCAGAAGAGCCGATTCTTTCAGACAAAACCCATCAGGGCAGCAGAGGAAGAAAAAAAATGAAAAAAAGAAGAAAAAGGTCTTAAATCTGGATCAGGATGAGACAAGAGGAGGGCCATTTCTCTGCAGCTGAATTTATGAAGCATGAGAAAATCCTTCAAATATCACCTGGACGGTAAATCGAGCTTCGTCATGTTCGGTCAGTGCAGTTAACGCTGAGGACAGTCTGTGACCCAGTCGCTGGCGTCTCTTTTCCTCACTGTGATGCTGTAAACAAACCAAAGACCGAGCTGGTTTCTCCTCTTCGTCAGCCATCAGCAGGAAGCTCTGAACTCCTCAGAAGGTGGAACTGAAAATGATGGAAACTGGTTCATCCTTCAGGTAAAGACCAGAACTCTGTAGACAACCAGTGACTGGAATTAGATGACAGAATTGTTTTTAACTTTTTAAATCCAGGTTAAAAAACAAATTAATAAAAAATAACAGAAATCAACACATTGAATCAAATCTTCTTTTTGATTCAATCCTCCATCCTGAGCTGCAAGAGGAGACAGTGGAGAGGAAAACCTCCATCAGAACCAGAACCAGGAAGGAAGAACAGTTGGGTGTAGAGGACAAGACAGAGCGGTCAACATCACCATAACTCTAAGCCAGGAATACCTGCTGAGAAAGAAGAAGAAACTAAATTAATTACAATATCATTAAATATAGATATTTATAGAGATATTTATAACCAAATATCTTTAAATATTCTTCTATAATATTTATACAAAGACAGTAAAGAGACAGAGAGGAGACCAGTGCATCATGGGAAGCTCCCCAGCAGACCCGGACTGTAGCAGCAGAACTAAAGGGACTAAGCCAGACTTAGAAGTTTTATCTAAAAGGAAAGGCTGAAGCCTGATCTTAAAGGTAGAGAGGGTGTCTGGAGCTGGTCCCACATAAAGACTGAAGGTTCTGCCTCCCATCAGAACCTCTAGAAACCACAAGTAAACCTGCAGTCTGAGAGTAAAGTGGTCTGTTGGGAAAAATCTGGAACTACAACATCTTTAAGATCCAATGGAGTTTGGTGATTAAAGCTCCCTAAGTCATAAACATGTTTAAGAAAAATCTCCATTTGTGATGTGTAATACCATCAGCTGATGATCTGACCTCCAGAAGACTGATCTACAGTTTTGGACACAAAACTAGAAAGACGCCTCTCAAATTCTCAGCCAAGAATGAACAGTTAACAGAGCTTGATCAGAGGAGTGTAGAGGTCTGTCTGGAGTCTAAGAAGTTAAAGGTAAACTAACATAGTTTGGATCCATATTTTTAAGGATTTATGGACAAGAACACCTCAGCTTGTAAAAAACTGGTCTGTTCTCAGGAGCTCAGCGAGTTCAGTCGTGGAACCGTTATAAGATGCTATCTGTGTCATATGTCCATTCAGAATTTTAGTAGTATTATAAGATAGCAGAAGCAACTGACCACAACAACTCACAAAGAGGTAGACCGAGTAAAACCACAGAGCAGGGTCACCTCATGCTGAAGCAAACAGTCTGCAGAAGTTTCTGCAGAGTCAAAAGTTGAAGACCTCCAAACATCATGTGACCTTCAGATTAGCTTGAGAACAGTACATAAAGTTCTTGATGGATGGGCTTCCATGGCCAAGCTGCTCAATCCAAGTCTTTCTTCATCAAGTTAAATGTGAAGCATGGCATACAAGCTGCTCTCTGGGGTGATGAAGCAAACTTCGATAGTTGCCAGTAGAATGGCGCCATGATTATGGTGTGAGGTTGTTTTTATTTGGTCTACCTCTTAGTTCTAATGAAACAAACTATTAATCCTTCAGCATACCAAGACATTTTGGACAATTTGATGCTCCCAGGTTTGTACAGTTTGGGGATGGCCCCTTCCTGTTCCAACATGACTACACACCAGTGCAGTAAGAAAGGTCGATAAGGACATGGATGATCCAGTTTGGTGTGAAAGAACTTGACTGGCCTACGCAGAGCCTTGACTTCAACCCAACAGGACAACTTTTTGATGGATCAGAGCAGAAAATGTGAGACAGGCATTCATGTCCAACATCAGGGCCTGAACTCTTAAATGTATTTCTGGAAAAATGATCAAAAATTCCAATGAAACCCTATGGATTAGGAATGGGATGTAACTGAAGTTAATGTGTAAAGGCAGACGTCCCAGTACTTTTGGCTATATATCTTTTCTCTGCCACTTTAAATGCTCATCGAGTCAGTTTATCCAAACAGTCTGTGTGATGTGCGTCTCATATCTGCTCTGTCAGTCCTGGCTGGAAACTCATTTCCCTTTATGGGACAATAAACACACTTTGACTTTGATGTGAGAGTGATACGGGTCTTAGCGAACGGTCCTGCTGCAGACGTTTGAACCAACTGTAGATGGAGTTTTGATTTTAGAGTAAAGAGAGTTGACTTAATCTCAGTGTGATGATAGTAAAACATTAATAAACTGTGTTCAGGATGTCAGGGTGAATTTCAGCTGGACTGGAATGTTAAAACTCTAGAGGTGCAAAAGCAGTTTGTGCCTCCACCACAGAACCAGCATCTTCTCATTTCTATGAATCACAGTAACTGAGACCACAGCTCATTTCTTCTTATTTAAACATCTTGATAAGTTTATATCTCCTGACTTCATTAGTGCAGCACACTGGTCTGGAATCACCAGGCCAAACATGTGTTTGTTTATTCTAATTGGGCTTTTATTTTCGAATCAAATCTTGCTTATCTTTCGAAGGTAAAAAGAAACTTGTTTCTGCTGCCTTTATGTCTGTTCTTGATTATGGGGATGTTATTTATATGAACGCTTCCTTTGATACTTTACATGCCTTGGACTCTGTTTATCATGGGGCATTGTGTTTTATAACGAATTCTAAGTCATTGACCCATCATTGTCTTTTGTACACTCGGGTGGGTTGGTCTTCCTTGTCATTCCCCCATACCTCAATAATCTCGTTGAGATGAGGAGTGATAGCAGCTATAGTCTGCGCTCTCAGGACTTACTTCTGTTCTCTGTGCCCCGCGTTCGCACTGATCTGGGGAAAAAGGCTTTCAAGTTTGCTGCACCTTACCATTGGAATGACCTACAGAAAGACCTTAAACTAAAAGACTTAGTGTCACTCAACACTTTTAAGTCGCTCTTAACTGAACTTGAAACTAAATCTTTTGCCTGTAATTGTTTTAGTTAATTTTGTTTGTATTGATCTTGTATTGTATTTATTATGTGTGAATGTGTGGAAGTATGTGGCTGTAACCCATTGTTGTAACTGTGCTGCTCCTGCTTGGCCAGGACACTCTTGCAAAAGAGATTTTTAATCTCAATGAGTTTTTATCCTGGTTAAATAAAGGAATAATAATAAAAAAAAAAAAAAAATTCTCTGAGGGACATCTTATCTGTTTCAATTCCATCACTGTGCAGACAGAAGCTGGATGGAAATAGAAGTAGAAACATTGAGGTTAGATGTACAACATTTTTAATGAGTATTTGTATTTATACAAATTTACAACTTTGGCATGTTTCTGTCAGCAAAGACAGACGTAGCAGCCTAAAACATATTCCTTCTCAGGGTGGTTAGATTATTTCCACGTCTGTTGATGTTTTCTGGCAGCAGGTGGGTTTTCTGTTGAAGCGGTTATATTTCATTTTATCCAGTAAAAAGAAAAGTTTTGTTGCTTTTAATTCACTCTGTACACCAGATGTATAAAGATGCTGCAGATGAAATTAATCTGCATCCAGAATTTTATCTTTAACATCGTCTGTGATGAAACAGTGAGAATCTTTATCTGATTTCACAGTTAACTATATTTAAAAGTTTAAAGATGCATTACGTAACTTTCTGACTGTAAAACTCTGTGTTCTGGACTCGTTTGATGGCACAGTGAAATCTGTTATGCACATTTCTGGAGCCATCGCTGTCCAGCAGCATCCCAAGGCTGATACTATAACGCTGCATGACGTTCCAGCCAAGCTTCCCTTTACGTACCGCATCACATGCTAGTAAGTGGATATAAACACACCAGCTGCTTTGAACACACATGGTGGCTGATTCAGCAAAGAAAAGCAAGAGCATGTTATTGGAGGAAGAGAGGAAAAGAAGGAGAGAAATGGACAGATACAGAGATAAGACAAGATTGTCTTTTACTAGATGGAGAAAGCTCACAGTTCAGGTAAAGTGATCCAATGTGCATGTATGTTACCAATATACCGCTGGTTGCGCGAGCTCCAGCTAAAGTTTAGCAAGGTAGGAAGTTTCAAGGAAGTCATTTCCCCTCTGGCTCAGAGTTCTTCTTAATCCTCTTGTTTACAAACTCCAAGGCCTCATTTGAATCCTCAAATCTGTGCCTCTGGCCGTTTGGCAAGGTGATGCGCAGGGTAGCCAGGTAGCGGAGGCCAAATCTGAAGCTAGCACACAAGTGTAGCTCCTTTTGCACATAGATAAAAGCAACCATATGCTTAGCCACCACCGAGGTGAACTCCAGGAAAATGAACACCCTTTTGCTGTTGTAAAGCAGGGGAGAAGATTCCCCAGTGCAACAGAAGATGGCGTTTCTAACTTGAAATTGGTTAACACGGAGAACCATTGGATGTGGTGGGTCGCTTTCCTTTGGTTTGGCTCGCAGTGTTCGATGTGATCTGTCCAACACCCAGCACCCTCCCCAGCTCCATCTTTAAAGAAGCTTCCCTTTGTGGTAAGTGGACAATTTTAAAAGAAAGATTTAAAAGCTGGGTGAGTGAATACTGCTCATATTTCAGAGGAATCCTCTCCATTTTCTCCTGGGGGCCTTTGGTCCTGCAGATCAGTGATCTATGTCAATGTGATGACGCAGACTAAAGATGTTACCTTCTACATTTCCTTCCTGCAGCTTCTTTAGGAAGCATTTCAATACTTTCAGCTAAGATTGATACGTTTTTGTAGAGCAGTTAGCTCTGTTGGTATCAGCTTTGTTAGCATGTATGTATCTACAGCTGCTCATCTTGCTTCATTGCTGCCATCTACACACTAATTCTGATTCAGGTGAATGCTAAAGCAGCAACAACAGCTTCACAGCTTCATCTAACATCAATAACAAACAGCACATCCACATCTGTTGTTAATCAGAATTATGACATTTGTTTGGTTTTAGACTCATTCATCAGGGATTTATTTAGTCACAGATGAAAGAACAATCAGCACCAGATCAGCTGGATCAGACACAGATCTTCACACCACAAGACGTCACTTCACCATAAAAATCCCTTTCAGAAGAAACAACAACTATACTATTATTTTCAGAAATTTTCTTTAACATTTAATATTTATGTTTATATATTTTCAAAGTATATTTTTGTATAAAAAAGAAAAGAAAGAAAAAGTAAAGTGTTTCTCTGTGAGCTGCTTTGGAGGCCGTTGGTGTGGATTCCCGCTGCTGCCATCAGTCAGAACATCTCCATCGACATGTTTCCAACTGCATAATCATTTCCCTGGAAACGACAATGTTTTGTACATCAAAGATGTGAAAAGGCTGGAAGAGCCACAATAACTCTGTTTGTACAGAAGTCAGATCTCAGGAGTCTGCACATCAGAGCTGTAAAATCCCACATCTCCACAGTCTCCAAACACACCACACGATGCTCATGAATCCCAATGAAGGACGTGAACACATCCGTGAGCTGTTGTTGGTTCTGATTCAGTGGTTCTTGTCAGAGCTTTTTATAGTTTACACAAACTGAGCGTATTTATACTTTATCAACTTCAGCTGCACATTCAGACTACAAATTCCTTCCTTCTGAAAACTGAGCTTAGAGTAAAAACACTCCAGGATGTTCAGTGACAAGGTAAATTTAAATAAATGGAATAATTTATTATCTTATTGTAGAAAAAGATAAAAATAAATGTTCCTCCTTTTGTCCTCACTAATTCTCTTTAGTGATGTCACACAGAAATAAGAAGTTCTCATTTTCTCGCTGATGTTTTTGATTTAGGTGAAAAACTTAACATTATAAATAATTCTAGGAGCAGGTCTTTGTATGTGGATTAATATTTAATCTGGATTAAACTGGTGATTTGCTTTGAAGCAGGACTTCTTGGGTGGTTGTGAAGGTTTTAATGGCTT
Source organism: Melanotaenia boesemani (assembly GCF_017639745.1). Classification (NCBI taxonomy): domain Eukaryota; kingdom Metazoa; phylum Chordata; class Actinopteri; order Atheriniformes; family Melanotaeniidae; genus Melanotaenia; species Melanotaenia boesemani. Next base: position 9,344,462 of record NC_055684.1, read on the forward strand.
GAACTTCACCTGCTGTGGATATAAATTCTGTGGAGGAGGCTTTCAGGGAGATCACATCTTTTCTGCTGCAGCTCATCGTCATTATCTTTGAATTCGTTCCCCTAAAATAAAATCTCTCCTTTATGTTGCAGCCATTTTGTTTGTATCTGCGTTTCCATGACAGTGTTTTGCTAAATGAAAGCGATACTTCTAAAATTTGCAGGTGTTTCCATTGAATGGTGTTTAGCGCGTTACCCATAATTCTCGTAAAATCTCGTCCTGCGAGACTCCACCACAAGGACGATGGAGATTTCTAATTCCTTGTAAAACTCTATATTTCACTGCTGTTTGCTGTCAAGGATGGTTCTGTTTTTCTCTTTAATTATTTGTAAAAACATTTCCATCACCCCTGTACATACTGCACCATCTTTATTTCAAATGAACTGGTCATGTGACCCCCTACGTCACGTCCGGGGACGTATGAATGCGGAAAAAGTGTTTCCATAACATTCCCGATACACTTCTATATTGACACATCTGAAAAACCACCTCATGAGAGCGGAAAACATTTTAATGATATTGGATTTTTCTAAATTTTGGTGTTTCCATTACCAGTTTTTTATTGTGATGTTTAGGTTTTGTGCAGTTCTAGGTGTAATGGAAACACAGCTACAGTTATCACAGCTGCTGATCTTTAAGGTCAAACTTTCTCTGGATAAGGTTCATTCATCATGTTTGCACAGTTCTGGCAGATTCTGCAACAAGATGGTGTCAAAGTTTACATGGACTTAGATTTTAACTTGATCTATTGAGACTGTAAATAACCCTGACTGAGTTCTGAATATGATCAGTTTGTATTTCTGCTCTCACGTCAGTCAGATCTCCCAACATCTCTACCAAAGTCAGAGGAGTCCACTTCCTTTTCCATCATTTTAACATGAACCAATCAGAACTCAGGTCAACTTCACCAGTTTGTGTGTATTTAGTTACTTTCTATGAAAACTCTATTTCACAACACTGACACCCAATTCTGTTCATGTCTCTGATTTTAATGTCCTTGTCAACAACTAACTGCGTAAAACAAATTGAGTCTATACGAGCTTGTTTTTCTGTTTTGATTGTGTGAGGTGAAAACTTCAAACCAACAAATGAATAGAAAGATATTTACTGCTGACACAAACAACAAAGGATTGTCCAAATCTATTAAAAGCTAACCAGGTTACAGAACATGATGCAGAAGGAAAAGTTTAATTTTATCTCCACAGAAACAACAATGTTGTTTATTTAAATATAAATGTATTATCTACTCTTCCTTGTTAGCAGGCAGAGGGAGGTGTTGGTTCTGCCAGTTCCTGTTTTCCATTCAGATTTCATAATTACTGTAATAATATAATATAATATAATATAATATAATATAATATAATATAATATAATATAAAATAATATAATATAATATAATATAATATAATATAATATAATATACTATAATATAATATAATATTATATAATATAATATAAATAATATAATATAATATAATATAATATAATATAATATAATATAATGTAATATTATATTATATAATATAATATAAAATAATATAATATAATATAATATAATATAATATAATATAATATAATGTAATATTATATTATATAATATAATATAAAATAATATAATATAATATAATATTATATAAAATAATATAATATAATATAATATAATATAATATAATATAATATAATATTATATAATATAATATAATATAAAATAATGTAATATAATATAATATAATATAATATAATATAATATAATATAACTAATAAGCGTTTCATTAAACTGAATGTCTGAACTTGATCCAGTCTTTGATTAAACCAGTAATCCCATGTTGCAGAGATGCTATCCTTACTGGTGAATCAGGACTGAAGAAGGTCCACTTCGGTTCTGTTCCACTTAGCTTGGTTGTTAAACCACAAACGTGACATAAAAATGAAAACTGACACAGAACCTCAGACCATGATCGAATCTTTCAGGTCTTGCTGAGCCTCACCGACCCTCCTCTGAGCAGCGTGGACTCACACGATGTGCAGATCTGTGGATAATGTGAAAATAATGGCTGCATCTGTGAACGCAGGTGAGACTGAAGCTGTAGAAAGTTCAGCGTCATCATTTCCTCCTGATGTACTTCTGTCCTCGAGAGGCTTCCAGACTTACATCATTCGTGCTCTTACTTCAGATTTTAGTTGGAGCAAATAGTGTTAAACATTCATTTTGTCAAACAACATCATCATCATCATCACTCAGCAGCTTAATCCTGGTTCTAAATGCAGTTGGCTGCTGAATGCATCCTCTCAGGTGTGGCTGAGGAAACATGTTGGGGGAAGTTTTAGCCAGACTCTGAGGTTTACTGCAGCATCACATCATTCTGTTAATACTCAGCTGCGACACTTGAAGCAGTGAAAACTCATCTGAAATAAACGGGCAGTAACTTAGCTAATGAGTGTGACAGAGGTTGACTTTGATTGCCGGGTCTTTGTTCTGCCTATCTGTGGAGAGTGCAATTAGCATCGCTCTGACAGCCCATCACAGCCCCTGAAATTGGATTCTGGTCCACGGCAGCTTGCATCATCAGACTGTCTGAGCTAAAGCAGGGGTCACAACACTGCGAGTGCTTCTCTGCTTATTCTGCTGTTTTCTGTTTATAGTGATCAGAAAAGGAAAGGCGTCTGTGCCTTGAACATTTTCATGATGCTCAGACAGCAGCTGTCTGACAAAAACGTGCTGGAATGTGAATGGAAGGTGGTGGAAAGAGCTGCAGCACCATCTAGTGGCAGCCAAAGTAACTGCATCTCAGATTTTATCACTTCTTTTTTGGTTTAATACTTGAACTCACCTTCATACACACACACACACACACACACACACACACACACACACACACACACACACATATATATATATATATAAAACTCATGGCACTCATGGCCAGAAACAAATTAAACAGGCATGAAACATGATGTCATGCCTTCAATTGCAGTACCAAACCAAATCAGGTGAAGGTGTAAATCATCAGCCAGAAATGTATGTGTACAGAGCATAGACAAATGCTGACATAATGAAGGCAACTGAAGGAATTCCCAAGCCTCGGGATGATGTTGAAGGATGTGTGAGAGATGTGACTGGTTTGCAGCTGAGTTTCAGACTGAAGTTTGGAGGTGGAAAGAGTGCTGAGATGTTGTTTGGGTGCACAGTGGCATTCTGTTGCTGGAGACTGGAATGCAAATGGTGCAGATAGTAATCCTCTCTCATTTAACAATTCTGATTTAATTAAAAAAGAGATGCTCTGTATGAAAGAATGAGAGCTAGATATCAGAAACAAGCAGACTGGACTAACATTAACAGATGTACTCAGAAAGAAGATGAGAAAGCAGTTGACTATATGGACAGACTGAGATATGTGTTTGATACAAATACTTGGACTGACCAGACCAAACCCACCTAATCCAGGATCATCTTATGATCAGCAGTTAAATAATGCTTTCATAACAGGTGCACTGAGCCCAATACAGACACACATTACAAAGTATATGGTAACACACTGTACAGCAGGTCCAGATGACATGCTGGAAAATGCTAAACATGCAGAAGACTTTCTGAAAGCTAAGAAAAAGAACAACGACAAGAGTGCAGACACTTATTTTGAGGATGACTGTGAATTTGACCCCCTGACCCCAGATGACACAACTGTGTTTTTGCTGCAAGAGGGCAGAGACAGGTGGCTGGTACGAGGAAGAGGAAGAGGTAGAAGAGACAGATCAGAAAGAAAGAAATGTCATGCATGTGGAGGATATGGTCATTGGACTAGAAACTGCAGACAGAAAAAGGAAAATGACCAGCAGCAACAGGCATGACCAGCCAAGACAGACAAAATCAGACTGAGCCTGACAATGACCCAAATTCTGAAGATATATAGACTTTTTGCTCTAGAAGGACTGGAAATTTTGCTTTCCTATGAAGGCAATAAAGTTCATAGTTTATAGTTTAGTGCAATTGCAGGAGTTCACACAAAGTTTGATCACTCAGACTGACAGATAATATTGAACTGGCTTGTAGCTCAGGTCACATGGTTTATGTAGCCCAACCCCCTGTGAACAATTGTCTCTCTCTTCTTCTGGTGCCGGACCCTGGTGTGAGGTTCATGTTGACCGACCACAGAAGAAGGCAATAAAGTCGATTGGTGTGTTTTACAACTGTATTCATTCTCAGGGTGCTGACGGGAAGAGACTGAACAAACTGGTTAAGAAAGCCAGCTCTGTCCTGGGATGTCCCCTCGATCTGGTGGAGGTGGTGGCGTCTGTGATGGAGTAAACGTCTAACCCACCATGCAGGACTTTTTAACAACACTGAGCTGCTCCTTCAATGACAGACTGCTTCACCCACAGTGTTTGAAGGAAAGATACTGCAGGTCCTTCCTTCCTACTGCTGTCAGACTCTACAATCTGCACTGCTCCCAGTAGCCCACAAAGCCACAACGAAAAACTAATAACGCTCACAGACGTGCAATATCAATACTTGTGCAATAATGTGATTCATTTTGTATATATGCTTTTTATATAGATGTTAACCATTCCCGCTTCCTATCCTCCGATAGTAGTCAGGTTGTTTGTGCTCACCCCCACCGGTGAAGCCCAACTGCTGTGACTGGAGGTGGCAGGGCCGCTCTGGAGACTCTCGCTAATCAGCTGGTCTGAGTGATGTTGTTTTTCTCCAGCCATACAACGAGAAAACTGCTTCACAGGAGCTCCAGGCCGGGTCCCTATGTCATGCTTCACCAGACCTGTCCGTCCTAGGTCACCAGGTCCCCTAGAAAAGACATTTTCATAGGCACACAACAGGTTAGACAGTTTAAGCTTTTCATCATCATTAAGGTCTACGGAACTCTGGACATAGAGTTCTTGAAGGTGTTCTGGGACTGCCGGGGAGCTGGCTGAGAAGTCTGCCTCCGCGGGAACACTGGGTGAGGGCAGACCTTCTGCTGGCTGAAGAATGCCTGCAACTGCACCTTCTTTTATGGTGACAGCCTCGTTGCCAGGGTTAAAGAGGTGCAGTGCGACAACATTTGTGGGCTGAGTACTAATGAGAACTCTGGCAATCAGTATTTTGTGCTTTTCAACAAACCCTTTTGTTGGGCTAAGCATCATGTCTACCCGAACTGTTTGGTTCCAACGCACAGTGCCTCCAACTAGGTACTCCTGTCCAGGTTCAACCACTACAGTTCTGGCTGCTCTAACCGCGTGTGACCTTTGGGCGGTCTCTGGATGAAAGTACGACACTTCCTCTCCAAACAGAACTATGCGGTGCTTGCCGAAATCAAGGTGGGCTTCAGCTTGGGTGAGGAAAGGGTGCCCAAGCAGCACTTCATTGCCTGCGATGTCAGCTAGCAGGAAGTCTACTTCAACTTGGCGATTGTTTATACTGACAGGCATGCTGGTCTCACCCAGCACCGGTACGTCTCCCGGTCCCACTCCAAGCAAAGTCTCTACACTAGATGGCCGGAGTGGGGGTCTCATGTCCTCGTGAATGTCATTGTAAAGTCGAAGGGGCAGCACGCTCCTCCTCGCTCCGCTGTCCAAGATTGCACACACCTCCATCCCATACATGCGCATATGGATGCTCATTTCACTGTTTTGGCCTTTAAGGTGGAGCACTGTGAGTTGTGGGCTTTTGCGAGGAGGCCCTTGGATAAAACCTTTTGTATTTCTCCGTGGAGATGAGCACTGGTTCTGTTTGTGACCCCAACCACCACAGTTATGGCATTGAATGTCAACCTTTCTAGAGTTCTGTGGTTGCTTTTGCATGTTTGCAAACATGTGTGGGACAGAAGGGTCAGGTGAGGTGCTAGCAGCAGCAGTTCCAGTCTCATTCCTGTCGCCCTCTCTCACCACAGAGTTCCAGGGCCTGCGTTCGGTAAGATTACGGCCCCCCGGCTGCATGATGCTAGTGACGTACAATGCAGCCCTCCTCGTGGTTTCGTGACGGTTGGCTATCTCATAAGCTTGGGCTAGCGTGGCTGGACGCTTTTCTAACAGTCTTTGAACTAGCTCTGCATCACCCAGTACATTTGTGAAAACTTCGACTGCAATAGCATCCTGTTCAGCTTCCGACCAATACCCGTAAGTTACAGCCTCTTTCCCATAGATATCATCCCAGAACACATGAAGAGCCTCACCAGATTTGTGTACTCTTTGCCTTGGCTCCACAGCCGCGGCGTGGTCCGACGAAGGGCCATAAGCTGTTTCAAGTTCCTCCAATAGGTGGCGATAGTCCCATTTGGATGAACAGGGGTTTCTGTGGACTATGGCACCAGCAGCTCCTACGAGGCAGAATTTCAGTTGGACAGCCATTGTCTTGGCTGACCACTGATTCGCTTCAGCACAGCTCTCGAATCGGTGCAGAAACTCTCTCCATGGTGTGCTGCCATCATACTCCCCAGGACGTAAGGTGGGGACCCTCCCTTTAGAGTCATAATCCTCATCGCTGTCTGATTGGGAAGGCCGTCTGGCTGCAAAGCAGTTTTTATGTGGAAATAAGTGGCAAAGATATTTCTGCTGGGAATGTCCACTTTTAACCATCTTTTCTGCATTTATGCAGGGATGTAACTGGGGAAATGTCTCTGCTTCTGGGTTAGAAGTAGCTGGTGTGCTGTGTGCAAAACTCCCTGTATGAGCAGCGGAAAATGGGTTCGTGTCTGCATACGGCACCTTTAATGGGTTGTAATGTTCACATTTCTTCGCAACTTTGCGTTCATAAGCTTCCATGGTACCCTGTCCATTGTCCTGGACATTGGTTAACGACATGAACAGGTTTGAGTAATTAGTTTCCTTGTTATAAGCATCAGGAAGGTAGCGAGCGGCCACCATGTTGTTTAGCTCAGAGATGCTACCACCGTATTTATGTAACAGTCACTCGGCTTTAGCCGTTATTGTCCTCTTATATTAGGTGCTCACCACCCCTTTAACAATGGGAAAGTCCCTTCGTGGTCGCCAATGTTAACCATTCCCGCTTCCTATCCTCTGATACTAGCCAGAGATCCGTCTTCTCCAGGGCCGAAGTGGAGTTGGCTTCGGGGTTAACTCCCTAATTACTCTCTTCTCTTGCCACTCACAGCGTGAAGCACCCAAAAAACAAAACAAAAGGAAAGCAGCGGTTGTGCTGAGAAACGGCTTTATTTCTGGACTGCACTGTTATTGTCTTCCTGACTGTTCTGCCTAACTACTCTGTCTCTTCTCTTCCATTTTCCTTCTTAACACCTTCTGCTTTCTGTCAATCTCGTTCCTCATGTGCCTTTTTTCCTACGCGCTCACACTCACTGAGTTAGACACATCGCACAACATAGACTTCTATATAGATTTTAAAATAACAAACTCAAAACTGAAACAAATAAAAACATTTCAATATTGTACTGTAGGCTGCATGTAGGCCTTTGGAGAAGGGAAAAATTAAAAACACTTGACAGTTTGTTAAACTGTTTATTTTAATTAGAACATTAATAAACATGCAGAGTACAAATCTGAAAACAGCTCACAAAATCCTGAGTAAAAACTTTAAAATGTCTGTAGATGATAACTGGTCGATATTTAAATTTTGTTGAAAGTGTTTTAGCCAACCACAAGAGTGTGTGAAATTTCATTGGACCAATCGTGGAAAACGTCCAAGCATTAAATCAAATGCACCGATCCCCATAGCAATTGCTGTGTTTGGGAAGTAGACGAACATGCGCAGTGAAATCTCTGGTCATTTAACACTTTTGTTCTGTGCCATTAAAATTGAAAAACGAAAAAAAAAAAAAAAAATTAATTGGAGCATTCAGCAACAAACGGAAAGGCTAGGGCTGGGCATGTTGACCCATTAATCGCGTGTTTAAAAAAAATAACAGTGTTATTGTTATTTTTGGCAGTTTTTAAAGGTTCAGTAAACGCCGAAAAATACGACATTCATGGTGGTCATTAAAAGTCACTTTTTGCAGCACTCAATGAATGCGCATAAAGAGCGCCGTTTTGTTAACGCTGTTCATTTTTTAAATGGCGCATTAAGATTTTTTGTTTGCTTATTTGTTTTTTGTTTTTTGTTTTTTTTTGCTGGCCGCTGGCTTTGATGACAGAAACATGGCGTCCATGTCTCCTTTGCCTGCTGCAGCGGTGCATCTGATGAAATCAGGAGAGAGCGGGTTTATTAAAATTATGAGACTTTTTCTGTTTGGAACTTAAGAAAGAAGAAGAGGAACAGACGTTTCTCTTTGTCGGTCCAAACCCATGCAGATGGGCAGAACATTGTGATTTTTTTAATGGAAAACTGCTCCCAAAAGAATTAGAAACACTTTATTTATTTATTTATTTATTTATAATAAATGCGGATTTTAATTTAGGCAAAACAGCAAAGTGTTTTCTGATTCTAATAGAGCATAAATCGGGTCTTCTTCTGCCTCTGGTTCGGTGAATCTTGGTCATAGCGAGATGAAACTTCCAGCTGTGGAATCTGTGAGATGCGAGCTTTCAGTAGAAAAGTCGTTATGGGGAGACATCATCTTTGTTTACATATTTTTGAACTTTGTGTACCTGGGGGACAGAAAAAGATGGAAAATAGCAAAAAGATGCAAAAGGGAAAGAAGCAAGGAGACAAAAAACATCACAGACAGAAGGAAGCAACCCTTCAATCCACACCATCACCAGACAACAAACTGTTTCACCTGTACATGAACACACTAGAAAATTTCCTACAACTTTTACAAAAAACAGAAACAAACAAACAAACAAAAACAAACAAAAAAAAAAAAAAAGATAGAGCTGCTAGTCATTAAGAGTTTTTAAAAAATAACCAAATCAAAAAGACATATCATGAAAGTAGTGTGATACCTACAAACAGAGGGTCACAATTTTTGTTTGATTTTTGTTTAATCAAGGAGCCCCATCTCTTTATGTGCATTTATTTTATGTTGTTGTAAGTGTAAGTATGCAGCACGCCAGCAGAGGGCGTTTCTCCCAAGGTGAGCGCTGGGTGTGGTGGTCTGTTGGAGGCCCTATGCTCAGACTAGAACCTGCCTGGAGTGTGTCAGACCCAGAAGTCTCATAAAGTTGTACAACCGTTGTTTCTATTGAACGCAGTATCATTACTGTCTTAACTTGGCCGTTCGGGCTGGAGAATACTACCGATAGCTCTGGTGTTGTAGAGCTGCACGTCCTTCACGTGGGAACGGAGAAAAATGGCTTACTGTAACGTGCACAGTTTAGCTTAAGTTAGCTCCTTGACTAATGTGATGTGTGTCTGTTTGATGTAAATATCCTATGCTGTTAAGTTGTTCTGGCATTAATCAATTTGAGTTGGAGTTCTTGCAGAGTGTATGTTTATATGTCTGCTGTTCAATCAACGGTGATATGTATGGATGTTTAATGTGGGTTGGATAAACCCTTCAGGGAAAGCTCTAGAGGTGCAGGTTAATTAATTACTGCATGAGATGTGCCACAATTGTAGTTTGTGCTAAAAGTTGTAATGTGTGTTCGAGCAAGTAAGATGCTTCAAAGAAGGACCTGTAAAAGAAAACAGTATACTGTGGGCAAAGACTTTTATTTCTGTTGTACAAGAATGAACCACAAAGTTGAAGTAGCTGTCAGAAATGAATGAAAATATGGCTTATGAGACCTAACGAAATGCATAATGTCAAAGCATATGATTGTTTGTGAATAAATGCTGAGACTAGAGCCTGCCTGCCGACAGACCACAGCGTGTCTCCGGTTCTTTCCTGCAAAATACTGGACCCATTTGAGGCCTGTAACAGTAGCATAACAGCAACCAGATACTAACTCACAGGAAAAATAAAAAAAAGAATTATCTCTTAGTATATAAATCCACTGGACAACTCAGTGACAGTGTCAGCATGCAGAGCGTGAGGAATAAGGAGTGGTCAGTGATGAAGAGTGGTGAGTGAGATCGTGCAAATGCGACCACTCCTCTACGGAGGTCAGAGGCAGACCGGGGCAGCCCAGATACCCGGGTCCTCAGCAGCAGCCCCGGAGCACTAACCCAAGCTACCCCACCACGAAGACGACTCCAGCCCCACCCAAACGGCAGCAGAGGAGAGCCCCAGCAAGAGGCCACCAAGGTCTTGGGGCACAGATTCCAGTGGGCCAAGATCGGCAGCCGCACACCCCGGGAACCAGGGCGCCATCGACCCCCTCCCCCCACCCTCCACCTATTCCAATCTGCACCCAATAACCCCACACTCACACCCTCCCCGGTGCCTTACCCATAAGCACTCACTATCACACAGTCACGTCACACATAACCCACCCACCATGCCATTTTTCCCTCAGCCAGCTAAATAAAACTCCTTTAGAGCTGCAAATGTTACGAGACTTTTCAAAAAGGCAACTTAATATATTTTTAATGAAGAGCCATCATAGGATATTTGTTATTTTTGAAGATCCACATTTTTATTTCCCTTTTTAGGTTTCAAAATAAAGAAAAACATAAACCTTTATAAAAAGAGGATAGACAGACTTTCTTCTAAGGGATGTAGATATTTGTGTAAAATGATGTAAAAAATAATAAAAAAAAAAAGTTCCTGGTTTCCAACCTAATGACAAGAAAGATAGTTTTAAAAAATATTTTAGCCACATTTAGAGGCATTGTGGAAAGTCCAGAGAGACAATTGCGGCTCCAGAGTCGCAGGCTGGAGACCCCTGATGTTTGTAAACCACAATTTACTGCATTTTCTTTATATAGCTGTGGGCCTTCTTTTAAAGGAAAGAGCCATTTTGCATGTAACAATGTGATCAATCGCAATTAATCACAACATGTCATGCGATTAATCGGGATTAAAAAATTTTAGTAGTTGCCCAGCACTAATATATATATATATATATATATATATATAGCTAAAAATTACCTAGTGGAGGTGAGAAGAACCATTTGTAAACAGTTCTGATCATTTACAAATCCCAGAACTGTTTAGGTCCAAAAAACATCTGTGATATTTTCAGACTATATAAACCTACTTTGAACTACATTCGCACTTGCAGGTGTCAGTGCTCATATTTGATTTTTTATTTATATTTTTATCTTGTTTATTTATTTTGAACTATGGAATTTTTGTAAAATCAACAAAAAAATTGAATTAAAAAACAAGCATGCACCACAACAAAGTACCAGAAACACACGCAAAAAAGAATAAATAAAAAAAACCACAAACAAAGAAAACAAACAAAAGTACCTCTTAGTTTATAAACCCACTGGACAACTCGGTGACTGTCAGCATGCAGAGTCTAAGGAATGAGGAGTGATCAGTTATGAGTGAGATCATGCAAATGTGACCATGCCTCTATGGAGGCTAGAGACAGACTAGGGCAGCCCAGAGACCCGGGGGATCAGCAGCAATCCCAGACCATGAGCCCAAGCCACCGCACCATGAAGACCACCCTGGACCCAACCAGAGGGCGGCAAAGGAAGGCCCCAGCCACAGTCCCCTGCAGTCAGAGGGTGCAGGCCAAGATCGGCAGCCACCGACACCACCAGGCACCGGCCATCCAGGGTGAGCAGAGTCAAGGGCCCAGGGCCCCTCCCCATCCAAGGCTGAGAGCTTGCACCATGCCCAGGAGGACCAGCCCTCTGAGACGACCACCTGGCGTGGGCCACAGCCACACCATTGTTCTAGCCTCACACCCCAGAAATCAGGGCACAGAGTAACTTTTAACTTTAAATCATTTTAATTTAATTTATGATTTTATTGTAATTTTTGCTATCTGTTGCTGCTTTTTACAACTTTTTAATGCTTTCTTTGCACCATCTGAAATGCTTTCAATGTTTAATGTAAAACACTTTGAATTGTCTTGTACATGAAATGGTCTATACAAATAAAGTTGCGTTGCCTTGGAGGCAGGGCAGAGGAGTACACATTTCCTACACTTGCATAAAATAAATCCAACATCTTATTTTCCAGAAAACTTTTGGGATGTTGGTAATGCAGCAGAGAGGGAAATATTGATGAAATCCCCAAAGATCTCCATAAATGAGTTAGGATGCTGCCCGTGACATCATCAGCTCAGATGATTGGCCAGGACTGAAAAGGCTCATTCACTGTGATTAAACAATGGAGCAACAATAGGTTTAAGTTTCTGCTTTTACTTTACTGTTAAAACCTAAAGCTGTTTTCACACACAGTGGAAAAAGCAGTGAAATCTCCAAAAGAACAACTCAAATTCTGCTCCCTTGGAAGGAAAACATAAAGCTGACTCTCCAATTGTGCCCAGGACGGCAAAATGATGTTTCCTCTTGGAGGCAGAGTGCCTAAACATGCACAATGTTTCATTTGCAACATGTATTATATGTGGCAGAGCCTGTTTTCAGCTGCATAATGCACACTTTTACCATTACTGACCTCATTTTATTCTCTGCCTGAAGCAGTGTTTTAAATGCATGTCGTGCTTAAGAAAATAAGCTCATAACATCTCCTCCAACATGGAGTAATGGGATGTCTGGGTTCAGCCTCAGATGTGCTGTTTTTTTCCAGAGTCCTGACTCTTCAGCTGCAGATAAAATCTAACCACCAGGAGGTTGAACCCTGAAGGTGTTCATTGTTTCTTATGTGTGAACCCTTTGTTGAAGCTGTGATTTTATAAGCAGTTAAACCTGCATAAATAATTCTGTTGTGCTTCCAGAGGATGCTGGTGTTAGTTTACCTTTTGCTGCCAGTGTGTTTCTGTGGATGGGAACAGGCTGCAGGGTTAGGGTCAATGAGGTAAATGAGGTTGTTTGCTCCATTGATCAGGTCTCTGTGAAGGATGTACAGGACCTGACACTCATATATCTTCTCTCAGCTACAGGAACAGACATGTATAAATATGAAATTAAAATGTCAGTTTCATCAGGACTCCTGAAATGTTGCGGCTTTCCTGACACCTGATCACCTGACAGCTTTCTAAAAGAGCAAATAAAGGAGGGAAAATGACACCTTGGTGTATCTCAACAGCATGTGATTGTTTTTTTTTCTCATGTCTGCCAGCACTGATTCTACAAGAAAGGGCAGTTTTATTTGATCAGCTGGTTTTGTTTCTGCTGTCCACCATGACGGGGGACCAATAACTCAATACTGACACATTCAACTAAGAGGGAGAAAAATAATAAATATGTTTGATTTGAAGGGAAATTTTTAGGTTTATGATTCTAAGACTTTCTGTCTAAAACTGAAACATTTTTCTTTTTCTTTGCTGTATTGGTTGTCTTTGTTGTTTCTTCTTCTTTGATGTTGGTTTGTCATGTTAAGCTGAATGTGAGAGAGAAAATCAGGCTCGTCCATCTGAGTTCAGTTTCAGAATGAGCTTACATGCTCTTGTCTAAAGAATCTGGTAAAACAACAGACCTCATTCACCAACGGTCCTACTTGCAGACTTTTTACAAAGACTGTGGCATAAAGGAATGTTTTCCCACCTTGAATGCACCAGGAGAAGTTTAACATTGTCTTCTGTTGTTGTATTAAAGCAACTTTTGACCTTAAAACTCATTTTGTTTTGATGACAGTAACACTTATAATGTACATTTCTAGAGCTGTTGTTGTCCAGCAGTTCCCTGAAGCTAAGAAACCACATTTCTCAATTATTATTTATTTATTTTACCCTGGGCCATCATTTCAGAGCCCTTGGCATGGACCACATAAGCAGCCACCTCGGATGCCTCTGGCTGGAGGGGCATGCCGCTGTGAGTCGAAAAGAAAAAATGTCAGAAAAAAAATAAGATGTTGGTGAATGATGCTGCACATGCGTGCAGGTGGTTACTCATGAAAATGAAGATTTCTGCAGGTGACCCCTGATGTTTTCTGTTTTTGTCCTGAAATTGACTTTTTTCTTCCTGCAGCTCAAACCAAAGTAAATAAGAGTTCAGTTATTTTTCTGCTGAGCTGTCATGTTTTCTTCTTCAGCTCGTTGTTTTTCTTATCTGCATAAATAAGCACATTTGTTGTGGAGTTCATGCTGCGTCCGAACCATTGAGCACATTTACAGACATCTGAAGAGCTGCAAAGGTTTTCCTTTTTATTTTTTCTGCAAATAAAGGAAATGAGCATAATCCCATCAGTTTTTTTACAGATCCATAAAACACCTGCTCATGTTTCAGTCATTTTGATCCATATTCATTGTTTATGGGATTCAGCACCTGCACGCTTTGCATATTTGACTGAGTTTTTTTTCCAGCCTGCAGGCTGATGAAATTCATCCAGGAACAGAAACGTAAAATAGCAAAGAAACGACTCACACTGAAACTTTCTGACACTGATGTGAAGCCTGGTTTATAAGTGAAATAAAGAACTTAAAGGACTTCACGTTCCTGTTTACAGCCTCTATCACTCATCCTTACAGGAGATGTCAGTAAGTCCAGCTCCATTTCTGACTAATTTAAAAGATTTCTCATTAAACCTTTTTTTGGTTTTGCATTTTAATCTGAGAGTTATCTGCATTTTGTAACAAAGCAAACTAATGAAAAAGGGAAAACAGCAGCAGTAATCTGAATGATTGAGCTGTGACGCACATCACACCCCCTCCAAACAGACATGCCTCTGTTGCAATTATCAGAAATGATTGGCTGCATGTGTGAAGCCCCGAGGAGGACGACTTTATTACATTCATCATTTTCATCATGTATCACTTAGCATCAGCAACAAGCTGCGTTACACGGAAACAAGCTTCTGATGGTAGATTGATATTATATCCAAACAGAGAGGCTCCTGTCTACATGATCGTTTTTTAATCTTAGAAAATGGCAGCCTGTGTTTGTTTGTCAGAGTAAATTTCAGGGCTCATCAAAGTCTTGGTTTGTTTTTGTCTCAGCAGGCAGAGACAGAAAGAAGCTCATCAGTGGTGAAGAGGCTAAAGAGGGACGTGGTACACCTTATAATAAATGTACATCTCTCTAAATTCTCTACCTTCAACTGTTTGTGAAGCAAATTTCCACCGGCTGTGTCCAAACACACCCAGTATGTTTGAAATCTTCCATCCTGAGCTGCAGGAGGAGACGATGGAGAGGAAAAACGTCCTTTTAACAGGAAGGAAAATCTCGTTCCTCACATTGTTTTTAAACTGTTGAATGATTTTCTCCCATTTGGAGACTAATTAGAAAACTTCTGTCCATCTTTAATTTAAATTAAGGTGATGAGACAAAAACGTCATGCTGTTTTTTTTTTTTTTTGTTTGTTTTTTTGTCGTATCCATCATTCTATTTACATGTTTACTTCTAACTGTAGTTCTTTAATTGATTCATCCTTCGGTTCCTATTGGAATTACTGGAATTAAAGACTTGCTGAAGCTCTTTCTGACAGCAGATAGACTCGTCCTTTTTATTCAGTTACCAGCAGTTAACAGACATATCAAAGTACACTTACAACGAGTCAGAGTCAAGGTCAGCGTCAGGGTCCTTGTCAGAGTCTTCATCACGGTCTTCATGCATGTGTGGACCAGAGTCCAGAGAGAGTCCCTGTCCCTGTCCAAACTCAGTCTTCCATAGTATCTGATGAGACTTTCCCCCTCAGCACTATTCTTACCTCTTACTTTTATGGTAACTAACTGATCCAGGTGACGTCCATAATTGTCAAGAAAAGTTTCCCAGCAAAATAAATATTAATCTAAAGACCAATAAGCTCTGAGATATTCTGATATAAAACTGCTTTCTTTGCTGTCGTATGTGGAATTCTTTAAATAAAGATCATTACTGGGACTTTCAGGACGTTTAAACTCTCGATGTTTTAGGTATTTGAAACGTGTAACAATCTGGCTGCTCTATAGAAAATACAAATAAAACAGACTTCTTTTAATTCCAGAAGAGTCCTCTAAAATAATATAAAATAGGAGGTGGTGTAACTGGGCAGATTATTCTTCTACGGGTCCCTGAGTAAATATCGTCTGACTGCTGTCACACACAACACAGATTATTGACGTGTGGCAACAAGATCACATCTGCCAACTTCCATTAGCAGCATTTCCTCAGTGAGAAAATTACAATCATACTGACATTTAAACAGATTTCTGATTGTGTATGAAGAAGAAAACTTCAAATAACAGGCTGTCAGCAAACTGTTAGAAAAATATTTCCCTTTGTTTGCTGACACAATGACTGACTCTGTCCCTGCTCTGGAAAAACATGGAAAACTTTTTGATCCAATCTTCTATCTCATTCTGTCTAATGAGACGCTGCTGCCACCTTGTGTCAACAGACGGTATTACACACAAAACGCTGTTTTTCTCATTTGTTACATCAAGTGCTTCATATGATCTTTAAGGAAAACAGGATTTATTCAAGCCTCCTGCAGCTTGTAGATAAAACACATCCAACAGCATGATAACAGTCTGTAACACTGTGCAGTTAGTGCTGACACACATTAGTTTTTAATTCATACTTAAATACTGTTAAAACATTATAGGAGGTGAACATGTAGCTTCAGCAGGAATTGTGATGAATTAATAATCTTGATCGTTACTGTCATACACACATGACTGGCCGCCTTTGCAGCTGTGGTCCTCAGTGACTTTAAATCAGAGGGAAAAACCCCAACAAAAGGCGTCCATGATGGAGCACAGTGGTCTTGTTTCGTTCATAAGTGGATGCTGACACAGACTCTTCTACAATCCGGGGAGGAAGACTCTAATGCTTCTTTTTCAAACAACAATGCCATCTCCTTCCAAAGGCCACTAGGCAGAGTATACTAGTATAGCAGAAGAGACAGACATCTATAGTCGATCAGATCCACGAAGGGCCTTTGACCTGCACGTTAAAGTTGTGTGACCAATAGGTGAGAAGCTTACCTAAGACACGCCATGAAAGACTGCCCCCTCGTTTGCATAATGAAGCAGAAATGCATACAGAAATGTAAAAATGAGATATAGGAATGTAAAAAGGAAATGCACAAATAAATAGAGGAAGAAAATGCAAGATTGGAAATAACGAGGACATAAATATGATATAAATATGTAAAGAAATAAAAAAATAAATTAAAATGTTAGATGAAAATAAAACAGAAATTTCTCTGTTATTTGCTGTTAACAGAATATATGGTTTAATGCTGAGGGAAAATATTGTCTGAGTTTAGTTTGTGTTCTCACAAAGCTGCTTAACTTGTTTTCCACTTGTTTTGATCATATACTGCATTTGTTTTGTTATTTTCCATATTTTTGGACGCCCGCTGGTTAAGTAAGGGTAGATTTATTTTATTTTTGCTATTGGGAGTCTTGAATAAATTCCCGCTGTCTTACTTCAGTCGTTTTATATTTTTATCTGCAAGCTGCCCTGAAGTAGAGGCACCACTAGCTCGGTATAAGGTAAGAGAGGGTTGTGCTAGCTTAACTGTGGCCAAGAGTGCTTTAAACTTCCGCTAGACCCCCATAACTACACACTGTTGCCCCAGATAAAAACCCAGTCAGAAAGGCATCCACATACTTACTGTTTTAAGTATGTGGATGCCTCCTGAAGGTCCCAAAGACCCGTTTTAAAACCCAGGGAGATCTGGCTTTTCAGGCTGTAGCCCCCAGACTCTGGAATGACTTGCCCCTGTCCCTCCCTGTGGTCGACTCTGTGGACTCTTTTAAAAAGCAGTTGAAAACTACAAGTGAAACTCAAAAAATACAATATTGTAAAACATTTATTTATTTCAGTAATTCAGCTTAAAAAGGTAAACTAATATATAATATAGACTCATAACATGCAAAGTGGGATATTTCAGGCATTTATTTGTTATAATTTTGATGATTGTGGCTTACAGCTTATGAAAACCCAAATATGATAATCTCAGAAAATTTGATTACATGAAATAAAAAAAAAATAATAAATTTTGAAAACAGAAATGTTGAACATCTGAAGAGTACAGTCATGCATATGAACTCAGTACTTGGTTTGAGTTCCTTTTGCATGAATCTGGCCTCAGTGCGGCGTGGCATGGATGTTATCAGCCTGTGGTACTGCTGGGGTGTAATGAAAGACCAGGACTCTTCAATAGTTGCCATCAACTCCTCTGCATTGCTCGGTCTCATGTCTCATCTTCTCTTGGCAATGAGAAAGATGGTCAAGAGAGTTTGCTAGCCAATCAAGCACAGTAATCTCTTGGTCATTGAACCAGGTTTTGGTTCTTTTGGCAGTGTGGGCTGGTACCAAGTCCTGCTGGAAAATGATGAAGCATCTCCAAAAAGGAAGCATGAAGTGCTCTAAAATCTCCTGGTAGGCAGCTGCATTGACTCTGGACTTAATGAAGCGCAGTGGACTAACACTGAAAGATGACATGGCTCCCCACATCAACACAGACTGTGGAAATTTCACGCTGCACTTTAAGTGTCTTGGATTGTTGCTTCTCCATTCTTCCTCCAGACTCTGGGACCTTGATTTCCAAATGAGATGCAACAACTTTGGACCACTGCTCAACAGACTGGTTCATTTTTTTCTTTAGCCCAGGTAAGACGCTTATTATGTTGTTTTGTTCAGGAGCAGCTTGACAAGGGGAATACCACCTTCCTCTCCAGGCTGTGGTCATCCCTGCTGGTTGTTCCACCGTTTTCTTCCACATTTTTCCCTTTTACTCAACTTTTTATTGATGTGCTTTGATGCAGGTTGCATTGATTCTAGCAGATGGGTGAAATGTTTCCTTGTTCTTCTCTTTCTATTTCCCAAAAAGAGTATTTCTAACGTACAGCTACTCCAGAATCAGACGAAGACCAGATGGTGGGAACACATTACACCACTTTGAAAATCACTGCAGTGGCTCCCCGTGTGTTTCAGGGTTGATATTAAGGATCTTTTGGTAGTTCATAGATACCTTATTGGTCTTGGACCTTCTTATTTATCTTACCTACTTTTAAATTATGAGCCCTTACAGATTCTTTAACTTAATTTTTATTTGTTTTGTTCTGCAGTTTGTGAAGAAAATTTCCACCAGCTGTGTTTAAACACATCCTGCATATTTGAAACCTTCCATCATGAGGTGCAGGAGGAGATGATGGAGAGGAAAAACGTCCTCCATCAGAACCAGGAATGATGACAATCTTCCTGGACCAGTTGGGATGAAAAGGACAGGAAAGAGGGATCAACAAGCAGCATAACTCTAAGATACCTGCTGAGGAAGAAGAAAAAAAAAATAATCACAACAATTTCTATATGTAGACATGGAGAGTAAAGAGAACAGAGAGAAGCCCAGTGCATCATGGGATGTTTCCCAGCAGCCTCGGCCTACAGCAGAACTAAAGGGATGGATGAGGGTCACTAGCCAGACCTAATTATAAGATTTATCTAAAAGGAAAGTTTGAAGTCTGATCTTAAAGGTAGAGAGGGTGTCTGCTTCCTGAAGCCAAACTAGGAGCTGGTTCCACAGAGAGGGTCTGATAACTGAAGGCTCTGCCTCCCATTCTACTTTTAGAACCTCTAGGAACCACAAGTAAACCTGCAGTCTGAGACTAAAGAGCTCTGCTGGGAAAATCTGGGACTCTGACATCTTTTAGATCCAATGGAGTTTGGTCACTAAGAGTTTATATGTGAGGAGAAGAGTTTTGAATTCTATTCTGGATTCAACCAGCAGCCAATGAAGAGAAGATAGATGGAGAAATATGATCTCTGCTGATAATTCTCATCAGAATCTTTTCTACAACATTTTGGATCAGATGGAGACTTTTGGGATCAGAATCCAGATTTTTCTAGAACAGAGAACAGGTGGAGGAAGAAGAGAAGACATCAGAGGAAGATGGAAGCTTTTTACTTCAGCTGTTTATGTGTGTTTTTAACAGTGTTTGGATGGTAAACAGACTGTTTTTATACAGAACTTTTCACGTCCTGATGACCAGAACAGAGCGACACACACCGATAAACACAGTAAGGAGGTGTAAATACTTTACAGTCTGCATTCAGGTTGTTGGTTTAAATCTGCAGGTAAGAAAGTAAAACCTGTTTATTATTAACTTTTAAAGCTTTGAACTCTGGAATCAAACACACCTGGATTTCAGGTGAAGCAGCATTTATCAGAAGAGGTCTGATAAAGTTTCACACCTCACCTGACTCACCTGAGACGAAGCAGGAAACAGTCGGTGATTCTTGGTCTCTACAGAGAGACACACAGACGATCAGATTCACCTTCAGCTTCCTCTGAGTGAGTCCAGCTGCAGGAAAGAAAAGTGGGAAACTTCAAGCTGCTCCCAGTCCACACACTGAAGGTGAGTCTGACCAAAAACACCACTCACAGTCAGTTTGATGGAGTTAGCAGAGGAGGGAGGGCAGCCATGACTGACTGGACTTTCTGTCTGCTGTGTATTCAGCTTCACTCTCAGACCACATGGCTTCCATATCAGAGGAGGATCTCTGCTGTCCAGTCTGTAAGGACGTCTTCAGAGATCCTGTTGTTCTGTCATGTAGCCACAGCTTCTGTAGAGACTGTCTGAAGAGCTGGTGGACACAGAAACCAACACACCAGTGTCCCGTTTGTAAGAGAAGATCTTCAAGAGAGGAACCACCTTTAAGTCTGGTGTTAAAGAATCTGTGTGAGTCCTTCTTACAGGAGAGAGATCAGAAAGCTTCAGAAGGTCTCTGCCATCTGCACTCTGAGAAACTCAAACTCTTCTGTCTGGACCATCAGCAGCCAGTGTGTCTCATCTGCAGAGATTCAGAAAAACACACCAACCACAGAATCAGACCCATCGATGAAGCTGCACAACAGCACAGGAAGGAACTTCAGGAAACTCTGGAATCATTAAAGAAGAAACTGGAGCTCCAGAAGAACGTTCAGAAGATGTTTGATCAAACAGCAGAACACATTAAGGTCCAGGCCCGACACACAGAGAGGCAGATTAAGGAGCAGTTTAAGAAGCTTCATCAGTTTCTAGCAGAGGAAGAGGAGGCCAGGCTGGCTGCTCTGAAGGAGGAAGAGGAGCAGAAGAGTGGGATGATGAAGGAGAAGATGGAGGCTCTGAGCAGAGAGATAGCAGCTCTTTCAGACACAGTCAGAACCACAGAGGAGGAGCTGAGAGCTGCAGACGTCTCATTCCTGAACAACTACAAGGCTGCAGTGGAAAGAGTCCAGCGCTGCCCCCTGCTGGATGATCCACAGCTGCACTCAGGAGCTCTGATAGACCAGGCCAAACACCTGGGCAACCTGGCCTTCAACATCTGGAACAACATGAAGGACCTGGTCTGCTACACTCCTCTCATTCTGGACCCAAACACTGCTGGTCCAGGACTCTTCCTGTCTGAAGATCTGACCAGTGTGAGAGGAGGAGAGGAACAGAAGCTTCCAGATAATCCAGAGAGGATTGATGGTTATTGTGTTCTTAGTTCTGAGGGTTTTAACTCAGGAACTCACAGCTGGGATGTTGATGTTGGAAGTAGTAGATTCTGGTCAGTGGGTGTGTTAGCAAAGTCTGTGAACAGGAAAGGAGGCATCTTGTCTGGATTATGGGGAATAAGGTTCTATAAAGTATTTCAGTATAATTACCAATATAAAAAATCTGTTGAATATAAAGATGAATACTTAGCAGAGTCTCCAGGTTCTAAGATTTTTCTTCCAGTTCAGGAGAAGCTGCAGAGGATCAGAGTGAATCTGGACTGGAACAGAGGAAAACTGTCTTTCTCTGATCTTGATACTAACACACACATACACACCTTCACACACACTTTCACTGACAGGATGTTTCCTTACATAAACTCTGTTTATGAAGTGAAGATTTTACCTGTGAAGGTCTCAGTGATGAAACAGCAGCTCTGATGTGTTCAGTATGAAGAACACAGAGTTCACATTAAACTTTATTGATCTGGTTGAAATTCACTGATTTCAGGGTCAAACAGGAAGTTTGAAGCTGAAATCAGAACAGGAGGAAATCACTGATCTTAAAGGTTGAAAGAAGTCAGTGGATCAGCATAAATATGGAATAAACTTCTGTTATGGGGAGGGCTAGAGGTTTGTTTAGTTATTAATAAACTCTGTTTACTTCAGTTTTATCAGGTTCATATAGGGTTAAGGTGTTTTTTGTTTGTTTTGGATGAATTCTTTATTGAGTGGATGTATAGTGTATTTAATTTTATTTTCTTAATGTGAAACCCTAACAAGATGCAGAAAAACACAACCACACTGTTCACACACATCCATCCACCATCCACACACACATTCTCACAGATATTTTAAATATGCAGAAAATTTAATGGGAACCAAACACACAGATCAAACCTTCATTAGTATTGAACAGATAAATACTAATAAAGTATCTGATGTGCAAATATCTTGTGTAACAGTGACAGCTGGCAAAGCAGTTAAACAGTCGACCCTCAAAATGAAAACAACTTAGAACTTTCCAGGTTCTGGTTTACAAAACAGGATCAGAGTCTTTTAGAGGAAACTTCAGGTTTATATCAAGATGTTCAGAATCATGAAGTTGGTTCATTTCTTACCAGTTTGTATCACCATAGCAACAGATGCTGGAACCAGCCTGTTCCACAGCATCAGATGAAGGACTTGAAGGCCAGGCTGTAGAATATTAATGGATCGTAGTTTCAGAGCTGCAGACCCACATCACAGCTGAGAGTCGGTGTGTCTGAGTCTCATTGGAAGATGATGGGAGGGAATTATTTTTAATAAGTGGTTTTAGCAAAATTTGATGTTTTATTATTTATGTTATTGGAGCTGTTTGAGGAACATTGTTTTTAAACTGTTGAATGATTTTCTTCCATTTGGAGACAAATTAGAAAACTTCTGTCCATCTTTAATCCTCAGAGACTTTCATGGACGCTGACTTTTTACCAAATCATCAATACAGTCAGCTGTTTGAATTAACATCAGTTTCCTTCATTATTAACTCTAAATTGTCGGTTCCCCTGTCAGTTTTCCTGAATGTAAAAGTGGATGAATATGAAATTAAATTAAGGTGATGAGACAAAACAAGAAATATTTTTGGTTTATTATATCAGAGAAATGAAAATCAGATTAATTTTAAAATGACTCTTTATTCTGTTATCATGTCAAACTTTGTCAGATTGTGGTTTGTACAGTTGTGCTTCTATCCAGTCATTCAGTCACCATCTGCATCTCTTTGCTCTGTGTTTTTTTCTATTTTTTAGTTTTTGTCATATACAGAACTTTATTTACATGTTTACATCTAACTGTAGTTGTTTCATTCCTTCAGTTTCTATTCAGGAAATAATAAAACCATCTGGTTCTGATCAGGTGTTCAGAACCAGACTGGAATTAAAGACTCGTAGAAGCTCTTTCTGACAGCAGATAGACTCGTCCTTTTTATTCAGTTACCAGCAGTTAACAGACATATCAAAGTACACTTACAACGAGTCAGAGTCAAGGTCAGCGTCAGGGTCCTTGTCAGAGTCTTCATCACGGTCTTCATGCATGTGTGGACCAGAGTCCAGAGAGAGTCCCTGTCCCTGTCCAAACTCAGTCTTCCATAGTATCTGATGAGACTTCCCCCTCAGCACTATTCTTACCTCTTCCTTTTATGGTAACTAACTGATCCAGGTGACGTCCATAATTGCCAAGAAAAGTTTCCCAGCAAAATAAATATTAATCTAAAGACCAATAAGCTCTGAGATATTCTGATATAAAACTGCTTTCTTTGCTGCCGTATGTGGAATTCTTTAAATAAAGATCATTACTGGGACTTTCAGGACTTTCAGGAAAACAAATTTCAGAGCAACAATCTGGCTGCTCTAAAAAAACAGATAAATGAATAGAATTCTTTTTATGTTAGTAGAATCCTCTGAAATAAAATAAAACAAGAGGTGGTGTAACTGGACACCACTGGGACAGGCTGTCAGCAAACTGTTAGAAAAATATTTCCCTTTGCTGACACAATGACTGACTCTGTCCCTACTCTGGAAAAACATGGAAAACTCTTTGATTCAAGCTTCTATTTCATTCTGTCTAATGAGACGCTGCTGCCACCTTGTGTCAACAGACGGTATTACACACAAAAAGCTGTTTTTCTCATTTGTTACATCAGGTGTTTCATATGATTTTTAAGGAAAACAGGATTTATTCAAGCCTCCTGCAGCTTGTAGATAAAACACATCCAACAGCATGATAACAGTCTGTAACACTGTGCAGTTAGTGCTGACACACATTAGTTTTTAATTCATGCTTAAATACTGTTAAAACATTATAGGAGGTGAACATGTAGCTTTAGCAGGAATTGTGATGAATTAATAATATTGATTAGCCTTTGCAGCTGTGGTCCTCAGTGACTTTAAATCAGAGAAAAACCTAAACAAAAGGCGTCCATGATGGAGCACAGTGGTCTTGTTATGTCAAAGAGAGTAAGTTGATATCGTAGCATCCATCCACCTGCAACAACAAATAATGAAGGATTTTTTTTTCTATTGTTTTTGCATCTGCTTGAGTTTTAATCTGTTAATGATTTCAGGGGTTTTATTCAGGCTTAAGAAAAAGACTCAATACCCTTAAAGTAGTGAACAATTTAGCTGCACATTTAGGTGACATGTAATCCTGTATGTCTGGTTTATATTCAGAGGATGATGTGATGCTGATAGAGACTCTTCTACAATCCGAGGAGGAAGACAAGTTAACGCCTGTGTTCGGCTGTGCTTCTGCTACCTCCCTACTCTCTCGTACCTTTGTGATTTTTCTTGTGTCATACTTTGTTGTTTCAACCCTGTTAACTAATAGTGTCTCAGCAATTATACAGTATAAAGGCACGCATGCAGGATATTTGTCTTACCTGGGACAGGTACACTGAGTTTTTCCCTCCAAAACTGGAGCGCTTCCCATTATCGCTGGAGTACTTGTTGATAGTCAGACGCCGTTGAAGGAGACGGAGGCGGGGATGAAGGGCTGGTGAGCAGACCAAGCTGTGGAAGTGGCCATCCGAGGCTTTTCATCCTGGCCGAACGGGTTCAGAGCTCCCGGGAGTGAGCGGCGCTTACAACCAGTTCCTGTCTGGGAGTCTGATGGGGATGAGTCTCGTGCTCACCTGTGGGGAGTATCTTGTACCGGATCTTTCCAACCCGGAATGCTCGTATTCCTGCGTTCTGTGTCTGGTTACCTACCGGGCGGATCATCTCATTCAGTCTCTGCGGCAGGTGCCAAGCCAGTACACATTATGCACGTGCTTCACCAGGATTGTCCTGCACAACGCACGCGCTGTTGCGCATAGGGCTTTTACCCTGAGTGACATTTTAAAGAAGTTGGATTTTATGTGCCTTATGGAGAGTTGGTAGCGGTACAACGAGTATTTTTATCTGTGTTCCCCAGACTGTTCGGTGTTTGCGACACCGGCTCGCACACCGCGGAGGTGGACTTGCGCTGGTCTTCCGGGACTCTTTCTGCTGCAGTCTGATGGACACAACCTCGTTCAACTCCTTAGAGCTACAAATGTGTGTGGTTGGGAAAACACACTCCCAATATTGTGTTTTAGTTTACCGCCTTCTTGGTCCTGCACGCTCATTTCTTACACACATTCTTAGTTATACAGTATTTGGTGGTTTCTCTGACTCTTTTGACCCAGTTCCTGTACTTGTTGTGATGATGATGAAACATTAGTGACAAGTTTAAATAGCCATTGTTTGTTTGTTTTGGATATGGTATCCAGGGCAGTTTCTGGGAATTCTGGGGGCAAAATTACTTTGATCATCATATTAATTAATTAATTAGAGATTTTCAATGGAGCAAAAGAAACAAAACAAAACTTAATTCCAGGATGTTTTAAAAGGGGTCCCGCCCTACAGTGGACCCTGGGTAAATGGTACCATTTACTATTCAGGGGTATGACTTCCCAGCGACAGGTTAGTTGGTTAGTTACACGTTTCTCAAGTTCAGTCTTTCATTCTCACATCTAGCTTAAAACAACTGAACTACAAACTAGTTCATGAGAAGCATGAACGTACACAGCACTGCTTGACACTAGACACTAATCCATCTCTCTCACCTCTAGGCCACCGCTCCTCCTCATGAATCCCACAGGGTGAAATAACTGAACGTGGATCATTTACCCATCCAGTGTGTTTGGCCTTTCAGCATTTTCTGCCACACCACCTCTTTGCTTCTGGTAACAGCTGCAGCTTTGCCTGTTTTTAGTGAAAATGTTGTATTCTTCATGCAGCTCTGTCAGCAGTCTTTGATCTGCTGATGAGAAGAACGAAGCTCTGATTTTGTCATTTGTGTCACTCATTTCATCAAGTTGTTGTTCATCCATTTGTTTGGGTTTGTTGGATATCCTGGGTGCGTGCATTAAGTGAGACCATGCACATCTGTCTTGAATCAGTCTGGATTTAAACGAAGGTGAACTGTGTTTGTTGGACAACTAAAGGCTTGATTAAAAGATGGTGCTAGTTTAAATCTGAGTATTTCAGGTGAGTCTTTTTTTTTACTGACTTTCATGAAACTGGCTTCCCCTGTTTATCCCAGTTAATTTTGTTTCCTGCCACACCAGGTTTCTGTATCTAGTTGCAGCATTTCCATGTAGCCATTGTCTCCGTCAGTTTAAAGCAACACTACGTTAGTTTCCAACATTACAACTCTGTGCTTCTGACTTGTGTCAATGGCAACGACATTCATTATGCACATTCCTGGGGGTGAGAAACCCCACTTCATAACTTTGTGTTCCACTCCAGGTCATCAAGTGACAGCTGTTTTCTTTGCGGTGCTGTACCATACACCAGCAACTGGATATAAACACACAGACCATTCTGGATGTGCACCATGGCTGATTTCACAAAGACACACAAGACGACATTATTGAAGGAAGCGTAGAGTCAACGTCGGACTGGCTCCTACTGATGGAGAGAGCTTAGAGAAGAGACAGGATGCAGACAGAATTAGCCGAATACGCCTTCGTCAGGGGTGACAAAGAAAGAAAATCTGCCAAACTTCTGCAGTGTTGCTTTAAAGTCTCCTTGTCTTTGGTCCTGGTCAAATCCTCATCACAACTTGCCCTTACTTCATCCATTAGCCAGATGTTTTCTTTGTTTGTTTGTTAAGTACTTTGAGGATCCCTTCTTTCTGTTTGTTGGATAATTGAATTATCCAACAAATTTGAATGATTACTATCAAGAGATAAATAGCTCCTACAGATATACTCTTAATACAAACCTTCTTTTACAAATAAAAACTATAACAACCACAGCAGAAATTTTAATAAGACAGTTTTAAATGCATTAAAATTCCACAAACTGATGAACATCTCAGTTATTCAGGTTTCTCTTTTATGATAACACTTGTGGAAGGAACACAAAATCTTTAAGATTTCAAATTCAGGAAGTTTCATTTCATCAGAACATTTTGTTTGAGCTTCAAGTCCAGTGAAAAAGCCTGTGTGAAGAAAAGAAAAAAGAAGGAGCACTCCCAGTCGGAGGATGAGGTGGTGTCTGTGCTGAGCGTAGAGGTTCTGAAGATGGATGACAGAGGTTTCAGATGGAGACTGTAACAGTCTGAACTGGAAACCTGTATTCACTTAAAAGAAAAAAACACACTAAAAATTTGAATAAAAACAACTAAAGACCATCTATCATCACTAAACATGAGTGACACATCCTCTGTTTACGCTGAGTCCTAAAAGGCTTCCTGTATGAAGGTCTAAACACTCCTGCTCTGCAATACGATGCCTCTCAGCATGTGTTTGTTTTGTCCTTCAGGTGAAGGAGCACTCCCAGTCGGAGGAAGGATGAGGTGGTGTCTGTGCTGAGCGTAGAGGTGGAGGAATAGAAGAAGGAATAATGCATGACTGTGGAGGAATGGCTCTTGGTTCATCTGCTGCCTGATCTGGATGTCTGTGAAGTCCAGCTGGGTCTGGAGGAAAATCACAGTGAAGAACGACATGCGTTCAGACACCAAAGGTTTGTTTGGGTTGAGAATACTGGATCAATCAGTTTTCTTTACCTTTTTAAAAACACATCTGACTCAGCACCTTCATCATGATGGTCTCTGAGGAAGTGCTCTTCGGTTGACTCTGCATGTGCTTGACCATCGTCTGTCTGATCACTGATGAACTTCCTGAAGTCGGCCTGAAATTAAACAAAGATGGAATCAATCAAAGAAGGACGGCAGTGTGTCGGTGGTTGAACAAATCAAAGGGAGAGAAATGATCAGTTCAAAGAAAGGCTCATTTAACAGGAACGTTTCCTTTACCATGAAGCTTCCTTTCATCAACACCTCCCTCAGCTGGAAGATGGAGGAGGAGACTGCGGGAGGAGGTGAGGCTGGAATTTTCTGGAGGTGGATGGTAAAAGCAGCAGGTGGAGGTTGAAGGTGGATTTCTCTTCCTGGAGGTGGATGCTTTGCAGGTTGATAGCAGAGACTGCAGGTCGAGTTTCATGTACAAAGATAGATGGAAGATGATGGAGGCTGGAGCTGAAGAGAGGACGTTACCATGGAGACGATTCAGGTGGAGGTTCAATCTGTAGAAGATTTATTTTCAACAACGTAAGCTGGAAAGTCCATGAAGAGACGGAGGTGGTTTTTCTGAGGGTGGATGTCAGAGACTGCAGGTGAAGGATGAAGGTGAATTTTACCTGGAGGGTAGTGCTGGAAGGTGGAGGCTGAAGGTGGATTTAGTTTCTTTCTTAATGCCAGAGGTTACAGGTAGAGATGGAAGGTGGATTTTTCTTCCTGAAGGTGGATGCTTTGCAGGTGGAGCTGTGTCATTTTAGTCTGAAAGACAATAAATATCCTGAGTGTCAAAGCAGAAGGTGGAGGACTCCATCAGCCAGGCTGCAGGTACAGAGGAACATAAAAATAACTCAAGTTAATGGAGCTACATGGAAGATGAGATGGAGCTGAAGAGAGGATGTTACCATGGAGATGATTCAGGTGGAGGTTTAATGTGTAGATTTGTTTCTAACAGTGTAAGTTGGAAGATGGGCTTCATGGAGGTGTGGGGGTTAGCACTGTGGCCTCCCAGCAAGAAGGTTCCTGGTTTGAAGCTTAGCTGGAGCCTTTCTGTGTGGAGTCTGCATGTTCTCCCCGTGCATGTGGGGCTTCTCTACAGGTTCTCTGGATTCTGAGTGAGCGTGGGTGGTTGTTTGTCTCTGTGTTTGTCCTGCGATGGACTGGTGACCTGTCCAAGGTGGAACCTGCCTCTTGTCTGGTAACTGCTGGGAAGGCTCCAGCCCCCCCCCACCATGACCCTGCAGTGGAATAAGCAGGTACAGACAATGGATCAGTCAAATGTTCTGAAGGTGGATGGCAGAGGTTGCGGGTGGAGACTGAAGGTGAAATTTACCTGGAGGGTGGTGGCAGAAGGTGGAGGCTGAAGTTGTGTTTCTGGAGATGCATTGCAGAGGTCAAAGATGAAGACTGTAACGGTCCGAGCTGGAAACCTGAAGGATTCACTGAAGAGAAAAAAAAAAACAACCAAACTATTAAATTTTACAAAATAAACACCTTCTATAGTCTCTAAACATGAGGGACACGTCCTCTGTTTATCTTGAGTCTTTGACACAATGTCCTCCTCAGTCAGGACGTCTCAGGCACCAGGGAACCCCGGTACCGGGAAGAATATTACACAGTTAATTCATGTGGCAAAGAAATGAGTTGTTAAATATACAAAAGATATCATGAAGAACATCTGATGGTGTGTGTCCATCACAAGGATGGAAGATGGATTCTTACCTTGGGGGACGGTACTGTGCAAAAGTCTGGAGTCACTCCAAAAAAAAAAAAGGTAGAAAACGGTCAGAAAAAAAAGCAGAGATTTACTGAAACATGTTGGCTGCTTTTTGTTCTCTTCTCTGTTAACATGATTCTACATTTCTTCAACAATGATTACATCCAGACTGTGTGGAGGATTCATGCCTCCATCAGACTTGTTAGCACTGATTTTCAGTCCAGTTCTGCCGTCATCTGGCACACCTCAGCCTTTTACCACCGTTTCAGCTCCACTATCAGCTGTTTGCTGGATTTCAGATGCTGTCTATAGTTTTTGAACTGACCACAGGTTCAGATATGTTAACTTCTCCACTTTATTCTCAACTTGCCCAGTTTATCCAGTTTAGTAGAGGACACGCTGTCCACCATGCTGGGACATGGTGGTCACTCCTCGCTGTGCTGCAACATGACGCCACTCAGCTTGTGTTTGGATGGTTTGTCCTTCGGGTGAAGCAGCCTCTACTAAAAGTGATGTTTGGTCCCTCGTGTCAGATATGAAACAATATTCTTCCTCCTGTTCTTTCAAAACAAAACAGGTTTAAATGGCTTCCTTGATGTGGTTTTGTTAAGTTTTCCCTCCATCCTCAACAGACAGTTTGTGTTCCAGTAGGTGGTGTGAGTTAAAAACTAGATCCTGGTGTGTGTTGGTGTCTTGTAAACTTCAGTGTTGTGGTTTCCATCCTCCTCAACGTGACCGCATAGTCCAAAACACTGATGTTTACCAGCAACCCACACAGACCAGGACTCAGGTTTTGACTCATCACAAACCTCACTCCACCAGGCTGGAAATGTTCGTACGAGGACGGAGGAAAACTTCAGGAACAAAACCACATTAAGGAAGCACGTCAAACCTGTTTATCCAAACTAGACTTAAATGGAATCGGCCAAAATTTTGGAAAATCATCATGAACAGAGAAGACAGAACAGGAGGAAGAAAGTTGTCATGTCATATGTGTCAGGAGTGTCTGAGAAACTCAGGATTTCCTGCGAACACCACATCCTGGTTCATTTCAGACCCTCATCATCACTCTCAGACAGAGACTGCTTCACCCGAAGGACAAAACAGCCAAACAGCCGAGAATCTACAGCGAGAAAACCACGTCTCAGCATGGTGGACAGTGTGTCCTCAACTAAACTGGACAAACTGAGAATGAAAGAAGAGGAGACGTTCACACCATCTGACCCAGTGACTTGGTGGATACCATACTGAGATATGCCAGGTTTTCAGCTGATAACTCTTTGGGAATCACATTGTTGGGTCAAAATACTACTTTTCATGTCTGTCAAACATAAATAAAAAAGAAATCAAAACGAATAATAATAATATGTTTGTGGCAGACAGCCAACAAAGAGCCTATAGATCCAATTTAAAATGAGTTTTAAGTTTTCTGGTTTTTGTCAACACGACACTGGTTCATCCTTTGAGTTAGGAGCCTTTATACACCTGAATGATTCAGAGGTCAGTGTTAAGAGGCAAACACACATAAATATGAACAAATACATAAATAAAACAAACACACATTCCTCTGAAATCAGCCAGGCCCAAGAACTGGACTGAAAATAAGTTAAAAAGCAGCCAATGTCTAAAGAAAAACTCCAGACCTTCAGAAAGCCTGGACACCTGATGATAGAGGAAAGTAGAAAAGTGACAGCTTTAAATGTTTCAGGAAAAGTTGAACTTGTCTTGAGCAACAGAAACTACTGCTCAAGACAAGGTCAACGTTGGAGATGGAAAGGAAAGAAAAAGGAGTGGCTCAAGACTTTTGTACAGTTCTGTGTTGGAAGAAGAAGGTGGTGGTTCCTGCAGGTGATCTTCTTCCAGATGTTTTGTTTGCCGATGGTGGTGCCTGCAGGTGGAGACGGGAGTCGGATGATGTTGTAAGCCAATAGTGGTTGCTGCAGGTGGAGACTGAAGACTGGTGTTAAGTCAATGGTGGTTGCTGCAGGTGGAGACAGGAGGTGGCTGCTCTGCAGGTGGATAGTGGACACTGCAGACGGACGATATATACAGAAAAAAAATTCAAATTTTAAACTTCAGAACTATTTACATATAAAAAGAAAACAACACAACATCAAACAACGAAAATGAACTTTATACAAAAGTTAAACATTTCATTGAAATGTAAAACTTAGATGTTTTCTCAGTCGGTGTCTCAGAACATCTGGTTAACCCTCTGGAAGACGGCCACTCGTACGCCTACAAGAGAGAAGAAACATGAATGACATCATGATAATAAATAAACAACTCATTAGCTTTTTTCAAAGAGGTCAAACTTTAGTTTTGTCTTAAAAACACAAAGTGTGTCAGCCTTTCATCTCCAGACAGACAGAGAGCGAAGTGAAAACTAAAAGTCCTGCCACCCGTTCTAGTTTCAGAAATTCTTGGTACCACAAGTCTGCCGATGTTTTGGGAATGATGGGAAATAATAAACAATTACATGTTTCAGATAAATGTTACAGAGAGCCAGTGTAGAGAGGCTAACTCAGGAGAAATGTGCTTTCTTGTCATTAATCTGGCAGCAATATTTTGGACCACCTGAAGGATTTTAAGGGAGATGTTTGGGGATCCAGTTAAGATGGAGGTTGCAGTAGTCCAGCCTGTCTCTGTGGTTCAAAAACAATGTTCTAACAATCTGGGATCTAATCCAGTCAAATATGACTCAGTGTGGTCACATGTCACCTTGTTTTCATCACATGATCATACGCTGTGATCCACAAAAGTCTGTGTTACTTCCAGAGCTGCTGGGAGCTGTGCTCCTCTGGTGCCTCCTCTTCCTCTTCTGGCCCTAAAAACACAGAAAAAGACACATTAGATTTTTCCTCTAATACTAGATTGTAGGAAATTTTTGCTGTCACTGTTTCATCTGCATCAGTGCAGTGAGGTTATCATGTCTGAGCACAGCGTACGTATAGTTGTCCCTGCTGGACCACTGGGGGCGGTGCTCCTCGTGCTGGCACCTCGCTGCATCAGCCTCCAAGAAATACCTCACCTGCTGCTCAGGAGACAAGGACATCCACTGTGGACACACCACAAAACATGGACAGTCTCTCAGAACAGAAATCACTATCAAGACGGGATTCTTAGTGGATCACATCTACTTACTCTCTCCCCGAAGATGGCGTCCACAGCCACGCTCCTGGTGACGCCAAACTCAGCTATCACAGCCGCCCTCTGCTCCTTCAAGAAGAGCATGATGGCGTTGGGTGGCCTCTTGACATTCCTCTTCCTGCAGCCACAAAACAGAAGAAAAAACAGTCAGAGCAGAGCTCAGGTGTTTCCATGACGACTTATTTTAAGGAAAAAAGAAATATTGTGACAAAAAGGCAGGAACCTGATCCACTGATACAGATCAGGAGTTAAGAGAAGATTTGGAGTAAAACATCCAGAGTAAACTTACTGTGAGCAGCTTGGACTCGGGGGTGGCTGCAGCGGGGCGGGCGTCGTGCACCGGTATCCTGCAGACACACACACACACACACATTTTACAGCAGGAAGACAGTGTGGACATACAAACAGCAGCTCAGCTGCTGATGCTAAACATTGACCAGGATTCATCTTTTACTTACTGGAATCCAAAAGGGACCAGGAGCTGACCATCCAGGAGCAGAAGAACCGGCTGAGAGCTGATCTGCAGACACAAACACACACAGAACAGATGTGAAACAACAAGCTGCTGTGGTGACATCTGCCCACCAGCTCACACATACAAAAACACATTCTTCCATCATAGTAAAGAGTTGGGGAACGGAGACATGTTTACCTGTTGACTTTGATCAATTACACCTAATCAAATTGTGTTTGATGATTTATTTCTATGAATTCATCCTGAATTGCTCTGAAATCTTCATCACTGATCAGCATCTTTATGGATGAAGCAGAATGAACATCTGTCCGTTCCCTCCACTCTCACCTGTTCCTGTCAAAACCTACCTGGCTGGTCAGGTGAGCTGGATGCAGGATGATGGGAGCAGGGTAAGCTGGACCCAAAACTGCAGGGAGACCAGGAGGAGGAGGAGGAAGAGAAGGAAGAGAAGGGGGAGGAGGAGGAGGAGGAAGAGAAGGAAGGAGAGAGATAAAAGAGGAAAGGGTAGAAGGAGGGTAAGAGGGGGGAGGTGGAAGGGGAGAGGGACAAGAGAGAAAAGGGGAGGGAGGAGGAGGAGGAGAAGAAAGAGGAGAGGGAAGACAGATGAGAGGAGGAGAAGAGGGGGGAGAAGGGGGAGGAGGAGAAAGAGGAGGAAGAGGATATGTGGGAGGAGGAGGAGAAGCAGAGAAAAAAGGAGCAGCAGGAGGGACGGGAGGGATAAGAATATCAGAAAGGAGAACAGGAGGAGAGGAAGGAGGAAGCAGAGATGAAACGTCTCCCAGAAATCACAGAGCAGAAAAGTAAAGCCTCTCAGACTCTCACTGCACATTTATGACACCAAGACTGACTCCGCAGACGGAGATACAACACAGCTGATGCATTTAAGGACTCACTTCTTTAAAAACCACATCAACCACCTGGACAAGGTCAATTCCACAGAAAAGAGGTTCAGAGCAGAGGAACCTCCTGATTTAACTTTTACATTCACACAGATCAAAATGTACAAATGCTGCACTGTGACCACATCACTCCACTCATTCTGTCCTTTTACATGTCAAACCTTTATATTCCAAGCTGTGCAGCAGGCTTGGACAGTAAACTGTCAACTAAAACATTCCTGTTCATCTCAGGAACGTGTTTTATTTTAGAAAAATGTCAGATTCTCTCATTATTGGCCACATTATGACAATAAAATGATTCATTTAAATGTGAGAATTTTATGAATTACCTGGATTTCCCTGCAGCGTGGACAGCCGCTCCCACTGTCAAACACACAGAGACACCAAGCGTTCTGCAATTAAACACACATGTAAGAGACAAACTGTAAATGTGACACATGGGAATCTCACACAGTCCTACAAGACCTGTTGTCCTGAAGTTAATTTTCTAAGTGTATTTAAGAAGCCTGTAAACCTTTTTAACCCAGAGTTCTGCTGTAAATGTTGGATTTTACTTCCTGTAATATTACCTGTTTTTATTTGCTCACTGAAATCATTTAATTGGTCCATGTTTATGTGAATTTATGTAGTAAAAAAGTACTCAGCCTAAGACGTTTATCATGTCCGGTGTTAGTATCTTTTATTGCTTTATACTGCATGAAAATTCATCCTTACAAGTCTGTTTTGGCTTGTAGACCAAGTTTTCTGATGTTACTGATGGTTACAGTGCAGAGTACACACAAATATATTAAATGTACCACTTGATTTCTGTCAGAATTTAGAAAACACAGTTCTACTTTCTCTCTGATCTGAATTATTTTCTGTGTAATTTGTAGAAAGTCTACGAGCATGTAGGAAGCACTCTTTTTATTAATTACATATATTCAGTATTTAGCACTTATTTATTTAGTAAGTATATATATATATATATATATATATATATATAATCGTTATTGTTCAGTTGTTTTTGTAAAACAAAAAGAGAGACCAGAATCAAATTCCATATACATACATACACATGTACCTTAATCACCTGTTGCCATTAATTAGGCTTTTTATTTTATTTTATTTTTTTTTTATCTTGTCCTGTCCAGCATCATAGCAAGCAAAATGATAATCTGTTTGCTGTATCGTGCTGAACAAATTTGCTCTGCCAAGGGGAGGCCTATGGGTAAGACTCCTCTTGATAATCTGATTCATTTATTTATTTATTTACTTTGAATCACAGAATCTATGTAATCTTGCTGGACGTGACCGGAGGGGACAGAAAAAGATGGAAAATAGCAAAAAGATGCAAAAGGGAAAGAAGAAAGGAGACAAAAACATCACAGACAGAAGGAAACGACCCTTCAATCCACACCATCACCAGACAACAAACTGTTACACCTGTACATGAACACACCAGAAAATTTCCTACAACTTCTACAAAAATAAAAACTTCCTGACTTTGAATTGTTAAAGATTTTGTGTTCATTCCACAAGTATTACCATGAAAAAGAAACCTGAATAACTTAGATTTTCATCAGTTTGTGGGATTTTAATGTTTTTTAAATATGATTAAAGTTTTCTCTGTGGTGTGAAATCTGAAAGTGATGAATTGTTTTTACTTTTGGGTGGAAACAAGTGTGTAAAGCAGGAGATGTTACTTCACACCTGCAGAGGAAAACAGTCTAGTAGTTTTTTGTTTTTTAATGCACTTGTATTGCTTTCTGCACCCTGCTGTAATGTTTTATGTAAAGCACTTTGATGTGTCTTGTACATGAAATGTGCTATACAAATAAATTTGCCTTTGGTAAAGAGTTTAATTGTCTCAATATTATAGTTCATATTTAAAAAAAGTTTGTATTAAGAATATATCTGTAGGAACTATTTATCTCTGATAGTAAAAATCCACCTTTGTTGGATAATTCAGTTCCGGTTATTTTTTATATTTGTTGTGAGAAAATGTTTTCTGTCATTTAGCTGAGTTTCTTTGTTTTTGTATTTAATTTTGAGCCATTTGGGAAACAAAATTTATAAATATCATGTCAGTTATCATGTCTGCTACTTAGGTGTTTACCATTCGAATAAACTAGAGCATTTTGTCATTTTCTGGCAAAATGTCCTTCAGAAAATGAGTTCAGAGGACAACTGGAATGCACAATAAGCACTTGGAAATATTGTGTGCATTGTTTAGACATTTCACAGCAGTTTATTACACTTCATATTGGACACTAGACATCACATAGTTTCTTGCTATACACGAGGAGAAATGGCAGCCTCTAGCCAACACATCACATACTTGTGCTATTACATCTAGCAAACAGTTTCACAACACCATCACCCATGTACCTCCAACCATGTACGAAGGTCAACAGAAGAAAGGCCAAGAAGCATCTGTTGGAATGTTAGCAGAATGAGGATTTATGGATACAGTGCTGCCATAAGGATACAGGACCTATGTGGGAAACGGTATGAATGATGTAACATCTGACTACATTTACATACAGCAAAATATGCTGCAAAGAAGGGATCCTCAGAGTACTTAACAAAAAATAAATGAAAAAATCTGATTAATGGAGCAGCTAAAGGCTATTTGTGAAGAGGATCTGGCCAGGAGAAAAAAACAAGGAGAAATTAAAACAACACTACAGAACTTTGGAGGATTTTCTCACTCTGGCGCCCCCCTAACGAAGGTTTATTCAGCTAATTCTGTCTGCATCCTGTCTCTTCTCTGAGCTCTCTCCATCAGTAGGAGCCAGTCTGATGTTGACTCTTGTCTTTTCTCTCGTTTTGCCACTTTCACACTTTCCAAGCTTCCTTCAAAAATGTCCTCCTGTGTTTCTTTGTTAAATCAGCCATGGTGCACATCCAAAATGGTCAGTGTGTTTATATCCAGTTGCTGGTGTATGGTACAGTACCGTAAAGCAAAACATAGCTGTCACTCGATGCCCTGGGCTGGAACACAAAGTTGTGAAGGGGGGTTTCTCAGCCCCAGGATGCTACAGGGCAATGACAGCCCCAGAAATGTGCATTATGAATGTTACCGTGCCACCAAAACAAGTCAGCGGCACAGAGTTGTAAGGGTTGAAACTCATGTAGTGTTGCTTTAAACTGAGGGAGACAATGACTACATGGAGGTGCTGCAGTTAGATACAGAAACCCGATGTAGCAGGAAGCAAAACTAACTGGGATAAACAGGGGAAGTTAATGAAAGTTGCTGAAAAAAGCAAGACTCGCCTGAAATACTCAGACTTAAACTAGCGCCATCTTTTAATTAAGCCTGAAGTCATCCAATGAATGCAGCACACCTTTGTTTTATCCAGAATGATTCAAGACAGACTCATCTTGTCTAGTCTTACTAGTGGACACACCCAGGATATCCAACAACTGGGGGGGGGGGGGGGGGGGGTAAACGGTACCATTTAGCCAGGGCCCGCTGCACGTTGGGGGCCCTTGAAAATCCTGGAATGATTTTTTTTTGTTCCATTTTAAAATGTCTAATTAATTAATATGATAATCAAAGTCAGTTTGCCTGAGTTAAGGTGCAGAGATAATTAATTTTGTATTAACAATAATGATGAATGTTCTATGAGGGCCCTATCACCCCTCTTAAAATGGTTCAGTCCACACCCGCACTGGTATGTTTAACTGTTTTACTGAGTTACACTGAGCGAGCAGAGAGACAGCCAAAGAAAGTGAAGTCTGGATATCATAAAAGGGAGAGAAAAAAACACAGGGTAAGAAAATGAAGTGAGGGGCAGCTGCTTCTTATTCATTCGTTAGAGAAGAGGTGAGCAGCACCTGAACTAACAGTCTGAGCTGATATCAGCAGCAGGTGTCTGTTGGGAACATGTTAGGATTCATTTGGGGACAACACACATGTATTACTATTAGACATTCATCAAAGTTGTTAAATAATTTGATGTTACAGACCTTGTGATAAAAACAGATCTACTTACTGTCCATATTTAGTCCTTTCCCAGTGACCAGTCATTACATATTTGATATCAATGGATTCTTTGTAAGTTGTGAGGATGCTATTGACATTGTGTTATCTGAAGAAGTGAATGCACCAGACCCTGAAGTCTGTAATGCTGATAACAAATGATCTACCATAAATTAATAAAATAAAACAATGACTTATGAGTAAGTCAGAGTCTGATTATTATTAAAACTCCTGCTGTTGGTGCTTTTGAGTCAATTCCTTATAAAAAATATCTAACCTGGAAAAAGGACTGTCTTGTAATTATTACTGAATTACTTTATTCAGTAGCGGAGTGACACGAATCAGAAATCTGCCCAGCCTGCATGTTTTAGGGTACAAAGTAGAAGTTCATAGTCAGACAGGAGGTACAATACAAAACATGACTCATGTGTTTGTTGGTATAGCCTAACAAATGGTTTAATGCTTAACAATCACATATATTGAACCTATCAGTACCACTGTAACATTGCAGTTATCAGTATTAGCAAAGATTAACATCATGAACCACATGGTCCTCATTCTCAGACACAGCAGCAGGTCCATCATCATGTCCAGATGATCACTGAGCTCATGGAGGCAGTTATGTTATTCAGTTTATAATCAATCATCTGTAGCTTGTTCAAACAAAATAATCTCAGTAACACATTAAGTTTTATTCTATTGTATTTTATGCTGTAAGCAGGTTAAGATAATCTTGTATATATCTGCACTGAAGGTAGTGAGGAGGGTGAGGAGAGGAAAGAGGAGGAACAGTGAGACAGTGAAAGGTTGAGCAATGCAGAAGAGTGTATGCCAGATGAACCAGGAAATGGATAGAGAAGCCATTTTACCATGCAGTGGTTAAACTATGACATTAGTCTTATACCACAGGAAAAGTATGCATGAGAACTATTGATCAAGTCCACTTGGGGGCCCACAGAGATGTTTGTACAAAGGGCCCAGATTTTTGTGCTACACCCCTGCACCAGTGTGATGGGTTGTTTGGGACTGTTGGCAGGAAGTCTTGCGCTTCCCTAATGGCTTTTTTTTTTATGCCGAGGACTTGCAGATATCCTCTCAAACTGGAAAGATGCTTCAACTCTACAAGTCTCCTCAAATTAGAAGCCGGTGAGGCTGACGTTCTAACTTTCGTCTGCCTGCTTTTTAAGTGCACACAAGGCATGTGACTGAGGAGTTGCTGAGGAGCGTTGCTGGTTAGTTGTGCTAAAGTGTGCAATGCATTGTGGGTAACTTAGTGTGAAGTGGGTATAGCTCAGGTGCAAATGGACGCAGTGACGGTTACAGGACTTCACTGAACCTGAACAAGTTCACGTTCAAGGTCTTTATTTACAAATGTGTTGTGTTCAGTTCATTATACACATAAAAATTAGTGTTTTCAATGAACGTGCTCATTTAAACTTGTTCATGCACAACACTGGTGTCAAGTCACCTGGCTGGCAACGAAGGGATGTGGCTGCTATTAATTTG